>NC_046975.1:15600188-15906855 GCF_009769545.1 Cyclopterus lumpus
CTCTCCAGGAACATTAACTGAAGGGTGGTTGTATCTCTGCTGGGAGAAAAGCCCAGTTCATCAGAATACTTAGAATACTCAACAAACATAATACACCATAAATCTACCTCAAAATACTCTACAGTGTACACTGTACTTAGATCCATTACTTATGTGAAAAAAGCAATATCGCAGTGTAAAAATACTCCAAAGCAAGTAAGCCCTGCTTTAAAAATTCACAAGGACACAAGTATTAGGCTATCAGCAAAATAACAAACCCCCCTATGGGTACAGTGAAAGATTACACACACAAGATAATATTTTGTAATATTAAAGCTATTATCTTGTAAAACAGGGTAAATAATTCTGAACTTCAGAGGCTCTTCTGTTACATTTGTGTTATAACTTTATTATTATTGGTGATGTAAATCCCAGCAGCACTTTGCATAACTTCAGAGCCACATTAATGAAATCCCCTGTGTTGGTACCCAGGGCTTTCAATCTATATCAATACATCGTTTTTTTTGGTATGTAAAATCAAAGTAACTACTAACATGAGTAATAACTACAACATTTCCCTTGAAACAGGACTCTGTGCATCTTCCAGCAGCCTGCAGCTAAACCAGGTGGTGGAAATGTCTTCATCAGAATAAAATACATATTTTATTATATTTTATATTTATGACGACACAGCGTCTGCAGGGCCTCATGATGGGTCAAAACATCAATTGATATAAAACTTGGCTTCCACAAGAAGGCTCGCACAACGTTTTGCACATTTGACTGTGTATTGATAACTCTCTGAAATGTAGTGAAATAGACATACTACCTTACAATGTGTATAGCATTTGAGTACTTAGTAACTTTGCACCAATGACAAAACGCAACACTTCTACAGAGAAGATTCTTTGTCACAGAGACAAATTAACTTAAAATCTATCTCACAGATGGAAGCAGCAGAGCAGGAGATACTGTTATAAAATATGCAACTAATGGCCGTGACTTGTGGGCTCCAAGCGACGCTGCTCTGATACACAGTGAACCGAACCTCTGGAGGCATTGAGCGGCGAGACTATCATTCCAGTGAGTTGTAGTCTGCCAGTCTGGAGACACAGAGAGTCTCTGTGAGCAGCTAACATGAAAGTATTTCTGTGATGTTGACTTTGTTATTTTCAGCTGAAGGATGGAGTACGTCACGGTGTTTATGTTTTTACCTGGCAGAGTGAGTCATTCAATTTCTTTCGGCTGCGATCAACGGGGAACTGTTTGGTTGAAAAACAGTGAATTAAGTCCAAGACGCTAACTGTTTGTCTTCTGACTGACGAGCCTACTTAAAAAAACTGACTCCACTGCCTTTTGCTTCAAAATGATTGATTTATGGTTGTTTGATCCATGTCAGCTGTGGGAGCAGCCCGCAGCGTCAGACTGAATCAAACCATTTTGTGATTGTGAGTTCCTGATGCCGCCTTTTTGTGTCTTTCTCTTTGTCTCCCTGTGAAATACAGATACCACCTCTCGGCTGCCTCTCATCTTTAAAGCAGCGCTACCTGTGTGATAGCAGTGTGTTTTGTGTGCATGTTTTACGTGTGTTGCCGTCCCATCTTCCCCACATTAGTGGATTAGTATGCAGGGTGCTTGTGTGTCAGTCGTGTGCGTGTGCATATGTGTGTCTGTGCTCCTCCGCAGTGCTATTTCACAGCCATCTACAGAAAGTGACACCTACACGGTAAAGATGGACAAATCTCACTACCTGCTTCTCTTCTTTTACTCATTTTCCTTTCTGTGCATCTCCCTTTCTTCCAAATGATATATCAAACATTTGTTTTGTGTTGAAATGTTGACCTCATATTCTCTTTCTTCTCTCCTAGCTCCATTTCCTAATTCCTCATATTTGTCTTGTTTAATATTCCACAGCAGTTTTCCCTTACAAACATTTTATAGTAATCGTAGCTGGGGGTAATTTTAGCTTTAATTCCATAAAAATTCATGCCACACGTTCTTTCCATGCAGCTCACAGCATCATATTTTTTTTCCAGAATGATAACAACCCTTTTTCCAAATAGTGTCTATAAATTTATTTTTTAAGTTTCTAAAGTGACGTTTGGCTTAAGGAAAATATTTTAAAATGTCACAGAGCTTTGGACGGCAGCAGCCTTCTTGTGTTTTTGGCCCAGCACTACACAGGAAACAAGTTTCTCTATCCTCTGCTTCTTTTTTAAAGTTCCACTACTGGGGATTTATTACGTTTTATGAATATATTATGCAACTACTTGGCTCAGAATGCCTGTTTCTTTCCATCATTTTCTCACACTCTCTTTCTCTCTCTGGTGCTTTGTGCAGGAATGCACAGATGGGTATCATTGGGACCACCAGACTGAGCACTGCAAAGGTAAAACACTCTTTTACCTACATTTATTTCATCTCAACACTTGATTCTTGTTTACAGTAACAGCTGGGATATTCCTGTTGCTCCCCATGCTCTGTCTTGTCCTTTTGATTAATTCCTAACAAGTTGTCTCTGCGTCTCCCATCAGACATAAACGAGTGTGAGACCATTCCAGATGCATGCAAAGGGGAAATGAAGTGCTTCAACCACTACGGAGGTTACCTGTGCCTTCCCCGCTCTGCGTCAGTCATCCCGGCCCCAGAGCCCCCCATCACGCCCACCGAGACCAACCCCTGCCCTCTGGGCTACGAGGCGCAGGGAGACAGCTGTGTGGGTGGGTGTCTGGTTTGTAGGTCTGGGGGTGGGAGGTGGACAGGTGGCCACAGGATGGGTGATCATTAAGCATGTTTGTGTGTGTGTGATTGTGTAAGTTTATTGACGGCAGACACAGATTGCGAGGGACAGGTGGCCGTAGCAGGTGTTGGGACGGGAGGCTGCGTGTTGGTGCAAACTGTGTGGGTGTGAGTGAGTATGAGTCCACAGGGGGCAGACAGACACCATAGGAATTTGGAAGATTTCACACAAGGACAGCTGCTGTGCTTTTAAGAATCTGACTTGAAGCGAGAAGCCTACTAGAGATGGAGGACAACAAGGTGTTCATCTGGGACAGCAAACATGATTCAACATGATGTGATATTCTCAGCTGTCGGGTGCAAATGGGGGCAAGAGAGTCGCCATCGTCTGCCCTCCAACAGTCACACTGTGCCTTTCAGTTATGATGAATGATGCTGAGTTTGCTCACAATAACCACATTTATTTTTGTCTGTGTACTTTTTTCACTTCACTCACAAACACAGATATCAATGAGTGTGAGCGAGATGAAGATGACTGTCAGCCCAGCCAGCAGTGTATCAACACACTGGGTGCCTTCACCTGTCAGTGCCCGGATGGTTACCGCAAGGTTGGCACAGAGTGTATTGGTGAGATAATCTGAATTAATCCTTTAACTAGTCTAGCTAACTAAGCAGGTTTAAATTGTGACTTTTTTTATTCTGTGACTTTTTTATTCTTGCTACGTGGCCTCGGGGGAAGTTAGTTATGGCCACAAGAGTGACCTTGATACCCTGTAGGACTGTGAATATCCTTTTTCTGACTCCATTTCTCTCTCCCAGACATCGATGAGTGCAGGTACAGGTACTGCCAACATCGCTGTGTTAATGTCCCCGGCTCCTTCTCCTGTCAGTGTGAACCTGGTTTCCAGCTGGCAGGAAACAACCGATCTTGCATCGGTGAGTGCAACCGGTTAAAAGACTCAACAGTCAGAGCCAATGTCTCTGAAGTCAGGCAAAAGGTCTGCACAGTGTTCTCAGTGCCTCCGATCAACTACGATCTTACTTAGGCTTTGACTAAAATGTAAAAAATGAAAGTCTTTGTCTCGGGATTACTGCATATGTGAAAACAAGTTGTTTAAAGCCTTTTGTCGTTTAAGAGTCAAATAAATTACCTCAAGTGACTCAGCGTCCATTACTAGCATATTACAACCAAATTCCTGTCAGCAGTCGAGTTGCACTATGGGTAATGAGGGCGTTAAGTTTTGGCAGGGAAGAATAATGTGTAGGTAAATATCTTTTGTTCTCCTGATTTTTATCAAATTGTTGTGAGTGTGACAATGTTACAGCAGTGCAACGCTGAATCAATCTATGCTTTTAAGCATTTCTCTGTAACATTACATGTTCATTACAACATAGGATAAAGAAAATGTATTAATGGTTTGACACTGTTAATCTGATTCATCAGTTGTGGTTTGATTACATTTAAATGACGGTGGTCTGGCAACGTTAACAACGTGCCCACAATTGTCATTACATATTGATTTAATAATGACTAATTCCAATTGGTGTACGTTGCCCTTTTCCAACGTCTCACTTTACACTAGTGAGAAAAACAGCACGGACAGAAATCTGTTGTGGGAAGAAAACCGAAAAATCTTGGACCCCATCATTCAAAGTAACAGGCTGATTTAGAAAATATGTTTTATGGGGTTTTAAAAATTTGGAGCAATCATTTAGATGTTAGCCTTCAGTTGGAGTTTTTGATCCAAGAACTTTTTTGGGGGATATGTTCGCTATTTGACTCTTTTGAAATCTACCTCCCTCCCTTTAGATGTGAATGAATGTGAGATGGGTGCCCCCTGCTCTCAGAGGTGTTACAACACGTATGGCACTTTCCTGTGTCGCTGTGACCAGGGCTATGAACTGGGACCTGATGGCTTTGCTTGTAATGGTAAGAGACCCACTCTGTCTGGAAAAATGATTAATATGAGTGAAAGTACAAACTTCACAGTTACTTGGTTTTCTTTTCCTGTTCTCCACCTGACCATTTAACTTGACAGACATCGATGAGTGCAGCTACTCCAGTTACCTGTGCCAGTACCAGTGTGTCAACGAACCAGGGAAGTTCTCCTGCATGTGCCCAGAAGGATACCAGCTGCAAGGCACCAGACTATGCCAGGGTAAGCACACCCGCCTCCTTTTCCTCCCTCCAGTCCTAACACCTTCCCCTCTGTGCGTTCAGAGTCACAAATGCTGCACTGAGTCGACGCTTATTCATTCTTTGACAGTAGCTCTATTCTTGTGTCCTTCTTGTTCAAATCAAACGTCACCAGCTATTTTTCTTCTGCAGATATAAATGAATGTGAAACAGGGGAGCACCAGTGTAGCGACACACAGACGTGCGTGAATATCCACGGACGATACCAGTGTGTGGACACAAACCGGTGCCAGGAGCCTTATGTACAGGTGTCTGAGAAGTGAGTGACACCTCGTGAAAGCTTGTGTACACGGTCACACACCTTTTCTCAATTACTAAAATATGTGCTGGCCATCAGCTCAGAATATACTCAGCCTCTGTATTGAGTATGGCTAGAACTGCAAGACTACCCAATTACTTTTTCCACATATGAGTCCAACTTGCAACCTTTTCTTCTGAACATGGTCCAGTGTAATAAGAAAACTTTTACACTGTTACAAGTGTTGGATTGGTAACAGGTGTGGGTCATTATTAACATATCCCAGATGATTTGGTAGTTTAAAATGTGTTTTGGAAAAACATGAGGGAAAAAAATGGCTACTGTTCAATATTTGTTTAGATTAGTCGTGTTACTCCCTCTGCTGGCTGATGTATGAACTACGGTTAATGTTTTTATGCACCAAACATTGATACAATTTGCACTTATTATACTGAAGTGGACTTACTTCTCTGTGTGTGTGTCCAGCCGCTGCGTTTGTCCTGTCAACAAGCCTGCCTGTCGAGATCTGCCTTTCTCCATCGTCCACCGCTACATGAGCATCACCTCTGAGCGCTCCGTCCCCTCAGACATCTTCCAGATTCAGGCCACCAGCGTCTCTCCAGGGGCTTACAACACCTTCCGCATCCGGTCCGGAGATGAAAATGCAGACTTCTACATCAGGGTGAGAACTGTTACGGAGCATGATTGCATCTCAGAGGGCTTTACAATCTGTACACATACGACATCCTCTGTCCCAGGACCCTCACACTTTAGAGTTTAAAGTGCACTGACTGTAAGAAAAAGCTCAATTTAGGGTTTGATGGATACATTGGACTGACTTTCTATGAAATTTAGGGCATTTGTAAGGTATAACACAATATGATAGAAGCTCCTTCCTGACTAAACCTACTTTACCACATTTCATTCATATCTGTGCACCTTAACAAATGAATTCCTCATAAAATGGCCAATTATACTTTCCATTAAACCAATGTGTGTCGGTCAGATGACTGATTAGCCTGAGAGAATTTTAGAGTCACAAGATGCTGTGTTTGAACAGTGAATTACAATGCAGACGTATTTCAAATGTATTTTTTACCATCATTCATAGCTCAGCCCTCACTGGATAAACAGTATGAATGAGCATTGATTTTATTAAACGCAAACATTTTTTTTAAGCTCTCAGGATATAATCAGACAAACTTAACTTGTGTTATTGATAGAAATAGGGTGATACACTGTGCTTTCCATTTACTTTCTAGCCATAGATTAACTTAATTAACTTTGCCTCTTCAAATTAAACATAATATTACTTATTTTTGGAAACAAGATTTCTCATAGTCCCACTAAAACCTAATGTATGTACGGTAATTATGAAGCTACATGGGTTTTACGTGTAGTTATGTGCCAGAGAAAAGTGTAAAAACCACAAAAAGATGTAACTTGTTTATTAGTGCGCTATAGAGGTGCTGTTAGGCAGTGCAGGCCTCCTGTTTCCACCTTATTCTAGTTTTAACAAGCTAAGCTAAGCTACAGTAACTGCTGTCTGTGGCTTTATATTTAATGAGAGGGGTATTGATCTTCTCTTCTAACTCTTATTAAGAAAGGGAATAAGCTAATTTCCCAAATTGTCAAACTATTCATTTAAGGGAAAAGAACGTAGAAATTCACTTGGTAATATATTTTTTCTTCTACAGCAAATCAATAATATCAGCGCTATGCTGGTGCTGGCCCGTGCCGTGTCGGGGCCCCGAGAGTACACGTTGGACCTGGAGATGGTGTCAGTTAACCCTCTGCTCAGCTACCAGGGCAACTACCAGACCAGCTCCGCCCTCAGACTCTCCATCTACGTCGGGCCGTACACCTTTTAAAGAAGACGAAGAAGAGTGGAGGGACATCGAGAAAGATGGAGAGAAAAAGCTGGGGAGAAACACGGATACAAAAAAAAGGAAATCAAGGTGTAAAACAAAAGTGGTCGATGCAGTTCAACCAGTCACTGTGATGTTACACTCTTTGCTTTTTGTACTTCCAAAGAAAGCCACACATTTCTGTCAGCCATATACATTTAGTACAGTATACAAATACATTGTAGCAGTAATGGCATACAGATAAAAAAATAAACAGCTTTAAAATAGGTTATCATATTTACTGTAATTTTTCATTAAACACCTATAGGCCAGCATCATTCTGCATTGAATGTGTATAAAAAGGGATTTTACTTTCTTCTGTTAAGGGTGATAACAAATCTGTGTGACACATTTTCTGTCTGCCTTCAGGTGGAGTGATTCACGCCCAGCGTCACTAGATTAATCTGTTTTCACCAGTTTACATCCTTATCTTTGGTTCCGCTCTGTTTGTCACTTTATTCTTGTCAGCCCTGTTTCCTGTTGACAGACATGAATCAGTAACCACTCAGATCAGACCTCAGCATTCCACGCTCCTTCTCCACCCTCCACTGTTCATTTCTATGTTCAAGCTCTCCATCACTGCCTTTTGTAGGTTTATCACATTGCTGATTGTGTTTTTGTTGAAGATTTAAAACCCTAATAAAACAATATACCTTTTCCTCTGTCTCACAGACAATTATTACAATATCATTCTCATAGGACATTTTATTCTCATTCTCCAGTAAGGATTGGCTGCTTTTCTTTTTCTTTCTCCATTATAAACTGAACCTTGGACAGTCTGGGAAACTGAAATTAGTTTTATTCTTTTAATTATTTAACCAGAAACATTATTTCCAGATTGATCTATAATAGAAATAGTCATTAACCCTTATATTCTTCATTAGCAATGTGCTAAAAGTTGGCTCAGACTTAGTAAGCTCATTTTTATTGTTAAAAGATGTTTTATCATTAGGCCCCCGTCAGCTGTTCATTAGGATGGTTGTATAGACATCTCAGTGACTCTTTAAATAGAGGTGGGGCAGTTAACCAGACGTACCTTCATCAAGCCAACCGGTTAGTCTTCATACTTTAAGTCTTTCCTCTTGTAAAAACAAGAAAACACAGTTTGAAAACACTTGTGATAAAGTATAAATCTAACCCGTGTTTCACTTATTGAAGTTACTTTTCAGGTGTGGAATGGGCTGCTGTCTCTTGTGGCTGTTGAGGGAAAAACACTCACTACAACTGCAGCACTCACCGACTGTCACGCGCCTGTGTGTGTTGTCGAACCTTCGGCCTCAGGGGGGCAGTAATGAGCATGTTACGGATCAGCTCACGACAATGACGTAAAGAAGACGTTGCACTTGAAAAAACGTACTTAAAAGTGACAGAATGCATTGTCAGACGTGTCTTCAAACAGTGTTTTTTTTCTTTAGTTTTACAAAGGTACAACAATACCAGGATGACGACCGACTGGTTGGTACTGTACATGTGCATCAGGTCATCATCATCAATCAAACACACAGACGCTTCCTTGATCATCCAGGAGTGTAAACGGAATGTCCTCAACTAGACTATATGCTGTCGTACTGAGCTCTACACTTCCATGTAGAGACGGCATTATTATCTGTCCGAGAGCTAACCAGTAGGGCACGATCACGTGCACTAACATGCACTAACATCACGCACGCTCAACAAAGCGAGGAGAAGCTTGGATAGCAACACACACACATCTATATTAATTGTTATATTACATGTTCAGAGTCTTGAATATATATATATATATATATATATATATATATATTCATATATGTATATATAGATATACACACACATATATATATATATATATATATATATATATATATGGTTGAGATATGGTCGAGGAGACCACACCACCGAGAAGGCTCGACGTGTTCCAACACATCAGAACCGAGCCCTTCTTTATGTGCACCCACACACTCAACACAACCCTGTGTAGCAAGATGTGCTCATTTCTGTAACATCATAAACAACCAGCTAACATCGTCATGATGTATGTCCTTTCAAACGTTTCCGTCCAATCCTAATATGCAGCGTAAAATCTCTTAGCTACACAGCAAAAATCACTGTCACCGAAATATCACTGTCCTATTTAGATTTCTCTCCTTTCACAAAAAAAAATACACATGTTTAATTTCTGCGCAAGGAAGAGGCCGACAGCTTCCTAGCATCCTTAAATGAGAGAGAAAAGGCACAATGGCAACAGACTGAAGCTCTACAGACTTCTGTTCGATTTTTACTGTCGCAGCACTTCACTTGTGTTTATACTGATTCTCCTGACCCACAAAACAACTAAGGAAAGAGAGAGGGAGAAAAAGAGAGAGGGGAAAGCCCTTATTTCACAGTCCACTGCGGTTCGCTCCGCCCAGTCCTACACACAAACACCACAAATACACCACACACACACCTCCCATCTGTCCTCACTAGGGGGTGATGACTCACACTCAGTCTGTTTTACGTAATCAGAGCAGACAGCAGTCAGCCACCAGGGGGCAGCAGACCACACAGGTCTCCTCTCACAGCAGCAGTCCAAGAATAGCAACAACCTGAGGAGAGAGTGTTGGTTTTATAACCTAATTGACTATTGTGAGCCTACATTTTCAACAGTTTTCCATGAACTCATACACCTGTGGGAGGAAAAAGTGAACTGACAAGTTTGTCTACTTTTCACAAATAATGTACAATACAGCGACCACAGCCTGCAACTATTTCCTGTGCTCTGAAATATGTGGTAGCACAGACTTTGACATCTTGTGGTAATGGAGAACAAAGATGACAGAGCCTGCTGATGGTGTTAAAGAGTGCAGTAGGGTAGGAGGTGTGCATGCTCACGTTATGGGAGTGTAGTGGTACATTTCCTGTTGGCATTCAAACAGGATGACACTGTCATGGTTTAGTTTCTGGACAAGCTTACAGGGGGCCATGGAAATGACCACACTCAAAGAGACACACAATGGCCACAAAGAAATGTAAAACGACTGCAAAGAGAATCAAAACCACCACTTAAAACAACCTCAGAGACTCAAAAATGATAACAAAATGACAACAAGGATACATAAAACGACTACAAAGAAAAACAAAACAACCAAAAGGAGAATCCCAAAATGACCACAAAGACACAAAAATAATTGCAAAAAGATGTAGTACCACAAAGAGACGCCCAACGACTACAAAGAGGAACAACTTGACTAAAGCAGAGACAAAATAGACTACAAGACTCCGAAAACGTGTGCATTTGTGTTGTAGGTCTGTGTTTGTGTCTCAGTCTGTATATTTGCATTTATTTGTGTCTGTGTGTGTGTTTTATATGTGCAGGGCGTGGGTGTTTACATAGGAGAGCATGTGTTTGAGAGTGGCATTGCCCACACAGACGAGTGGGAGGAGTGTTTGGGGTGGCAGTGGGGAGTGCTGTAGCGGCAGGGCTTCATTTTTTTTTGGCACCTTTATAGAGTATGATCTCATTTGTGGGCAAGCCATGCCCTGTAGGGCGCAGTGGGGGATGGCGGGAGACCGGAAGCAGAGCAACGAAGGCCCATGCAGGGCCAGAGTGCACCAACCACTCGAGTACAATGGAACAGACATGGTGGACAGGAAAGACACCTTTCCATGTGATATAAATCCTGTCCTGGTCCTCAGTTCGTGACATGCAGCCATGATCTGTTCCCCAAATCCAACGCTTTGATCTTCTCCTATTGCATTTCAAAAAGCTCTCGATGCCTCGCCCCTCCACTACAACACAATGCAGGTATTATATTTATGAATGAAAGAGCGAGGTGGAGTGTCATTTCCCTCCACCCATAGCCCCCTCAGATTAGTTTATTAACGAAAAGAGCGGACAGTGGAATCTGTAGGACATAAAAAAACGTCTGCACAACACAAAGAGGGTTGATTAGCAAGTGTAAATTAGTGAGGGCATGAGGGACGAAATGGCTCTCGCTTGTGGTTATTTGCATACGGTTTATATGCTCTTACGAAACAAGGTTCACTCACAATGTATTACAAATAATATTTAGAACTATGGTTTTCTAGAGAAACATTAAGAAATAGAGAAACAAATGTTATTTAGAAAGAGAGAAAAGTCATTCATTGTAGAGAATACTCTGCATACTCTTTATAAAAAAAAAAATATTTGCTGGTGCACATTTTGTCATGAAACCATCTTGGACGTAAATGGCAAGATAGATCAGCAAAGTCCACATATTAATGTTAATTTGTTTTACTTAATATTGTGAGCACATATATTTATAGCCCTAACCATATCTCTTTCATTTTAAACAGTTACGTTGTGTAATATGTATTCATTTTAATAAATACTGAATATGTTTTTTTTCTATTCTATATTTGTGTTTGTCTATACACCAAAGCAAATTCCTTGTATGTGTAAACCTACAAATAAAGTACGAGCTACAACAGACACACACCACACCTCCACTAAACTAAGAGTTTAAAAAAAGTAATAGATAAATGTTTAAACATAGTTGGAATAATAACTTGACCTACTGAAAAAGAAAGATGAGTCCATACTTAAGTAGAAATTAAAACTTTGACTAGGTCATGGTGCTAGATTTAAAGTCACTGGGCTTCATCCTCTGGGGACCATGAATGGGGGTACCAAATGTCATGGCAATCCATTCAATATAACTTTTTTATCCTGTTTTAATTGTGCCATGAATTTCACATATGATGTTTGTCACTTTAAAAGAGCAAACAAACAAACAAAAGGTCGGATGGGGGACACCGGAAAGGGAGCGACTTCACCTCTTCACCTATTTCAGTCTGGACCAAAATTGGTGGAGCAACAACCCTACAAAACCAGCAGCAAACAAATTGAAACATTTAAACTTACTTAGACTCAAAGGTTTGACTGTCTAAAGCTAAAGGAGCCCAGGCCAAACTCAAAATCTCTGCTGGTTGGTGAATATTTTTCCAGACATAACGTCTTTTAATTCTCTATTATTCAGAAATAAAGCCTGTGCGATTTTTGTATTTTTAATATGAGTATTTGTCAGACCAGAAGTGACCTCCACATATCACACAGGAGCTTACGTGTGATGCGCTCCATAAATTCTCCCCCTCTAATAAAACAGGAGTCATTTCTTGTTAGCTCTGGAAATAATTAGCGTACAAGTCTGGTCAAATTACATGTTAACTAGCTGGGCACATTATGTCGGGTCAGTCTAATCTCCTGTGAACACGTTGGGAATTTAGTGCAGTGAGCAGGTTATTGGGTCACATGTCAGTGATCAACAACAATGTAATTACAGATATGGCTGCGCAGGTGTGTGAGAGGATGATAGCATATACTCTGCTAGAAGCCCTCAGACATATCTTAGTTTAACTTAAAACAAACACAACTTAAATTGAGATACTGGATTACATTAAAGCCTTGGGTAGATTTATATAAGGCTTTAAGCCAGACCTGCTCTACCTTCAATTTCTTTACTCGTTGCGTAAATGTGGTTACCAAGAAACGACAATGTGTTGCTATGGGTGTGTGGGTGTAGCGGCAAAAGGGACCTATGCTGAAAAGACATTCAGCCCTGAGAAAAATAGTTCAAATGGGCTGAACTGAAACTGAAAGGTATGTGAACGGCAAGCAGCAGCAGCTGGAGAGGAAATATGAGAATCACAATAACACAAACTGAAAGATATTTATCATGTGGATTTTTAGGTGAAGAGAAGAAGGAAGTGGGGGGGAAAGTATTCAGGTACTTTACTTTAAAGTACCAATGACTTAACATTATTTGATATTGTAAAGTTTTTATTTGAATAATATCTTTGAGTGATCATTAATAAAGATTAAAAAAATGTATTGTAGTTTTTTTAGGGGCACTGGCAGCTTTCTACTTTGTTACATTGATAAAATGAGACATCTGAATTATTTGTGAGTTTTAACTGATGCATGTGGGTTACGGACAGTTAAATGTGATGACATGTTCTCATCTTTATGCTACCCGAGACCACAGCTGTAAAATATGATGAAATACAATCGATATTTATATGCTTTATATCTGCGTTGTCGACAGAACATCTTCTATAGTACTTTCAGTCCCAAATCTCATACATTAGGATTATTTTACTGGAATTTCAGACTATAACATTTTACTTAAACAAGGTCTAATGGGGAGTTGTGTTGACCCCAAACATAACTTAGGTACAAATTACTTTTCAGCAAACAAAAGGAATATATTTTTGTTTAGAGACAGCCAATATAAGTAATAAAACTTTAAATAATTCCAGATTTGGCGCAATAGCACTACTTTATGGTCATTTCTGTGTTTTGTAACCTTTATCAAATGTGACAGCTCAGTTGATAGCAAGGGGAAAGACGACCTGGATTACTGTAATCTTACATTCAGCAGTGAAGTACACAAAGTAAATACGTATGATCAGCATATTGAATTAATGTATAAAAAGTTATATTCTCATGTTATACAAGGTTGAGCTCATTTGAATAACTTTAACACTGTTAGGCAGTTTAATCTGTAACAAAATATTACATATTGTATAATCTGTTGGCTTTTGTCTGTAAAATTTGTATCTGCAAAGTAACTAGTTGTTTGATAAATATAGTGGAGTAAAGAGTACAATATATTGCCTTCTGAAATGAGGTATACAAGTATATTGACTTAGTTGGACCCCTCACATTTGCCCAATAACTATTCACAACTACTCCTACAATAGATAAAACCTATCTTTCTAGTAAAAAAACAACAATGCTCTAATACCCACAACCATCAGGCTTCTCAACAGGCAATTAAGAGACCACACTACTTCCAAACCTGATTTTTATAGGTATTTTTAATTATGTGTTTTATTAACAAAGCAATATGATAACAACATCCAATAAAAGGCTAATTTCCTCAGATAAAAAGGCTTGTCTATAACCGGTTCATGGTTTCCAGCTTGTTGACACATATACAGGTCTTAAATAAAATGTAACTATTAAATAAGCTGATAGGTAATTGACCACATTCATTCATAAATCAGGAAATGACTTGGCGCAGTGGGCCACATAGACAGGGAAAGTAAACTGTAATGGTCGGGGAGTCAGGTGATCTGTATCAAAAAGGCGGGTCAATGGAGATGTATTTTGAGGGAGGACAGCGAGTCTTGGAAAATAACATGGGACCAATATGGTTTATTGGCTGATGTGAAGCCCAATACGTTGGAATTAAGCTAACGCCACATGTAAAATGTATCCAGATATCAGGTCTGCACTCTTTTGTCTTTGATCTGTGCTTGACCTTTTATCTGAAATTGAGATTGAGAGATAATCGAGGGGAGCAAGACGCACACTGAGAAGAATGGGGAGAGAAAGGGGAGAGAGGGAGTCTCAATGAAAGATCTGCTGCTAGGAGGTCTCTCATGATGTAACACATCTACATCATGTCACCATGGCAACCCCGCATCAGCACCAACTCACTGTGGGGAGAAAGATTTAGTGCTGGTATGCTACAGTAAAGTCTCTGTATGTGTCCACAATCAAAGGAAATACATATGGGTACAAATGACTTGTTAAGAATAAGAATAAGAATAAGAATACACATTGTATATAAGAATGTATGATTATGAAAATTAAATGTTACATTTATACTTGCTAAATACCACAAGAGTTTTCCTTGTATTCAAATGTAGGAGTGATGAAGAGTTTTACCGTAAAAACTTAATCTACACCTTGAGCACAGACACACATTCAATCTCATGTAGTTTAATAAAGCCTCTCATGTGAACTCTGTCATCCATAGAAATATCTTGGCTATTTACCGAGTTATTGTCGCCATGTTCTCCTGTGAGTCTAAGTATACCTGAGGGACCTTGGGGAGACAAAGAACTCTGCAGACTAAAAACCTCTAGTGAAAACTTCTGCCCCCTGTTCTGTGCCCTGGCAGCTAAAAATAAACAGGATATTGAAAAGCGAAGAGAAAAGGCACAAGGCTACTGGCTCACAAAGCCACACCGATGGAAGGAGGCTGGGAGTGATGGATAAAGGCGGGAGGTGAGGAGCAGGAGAGTGGGTGGAGCTGTGTGTGTGGGTGTTTGTATGGTTCATATTCACAGATTGTGTCTGTCGATCTGTCAGGCTTTGAATCCGAGTCACATGTCAAAAGGAGCTGCAGTGTGAGCTGAGCAGCAGATAACATGCATGTTCAAACACTACCAACATACTGTATTGTTGGCACTCCGGTAACACATCTGTGAAATTGAGTGAATTGGGCTCATTTTGTCTACATCCACCCCTTAGTTTCACAGCTGCTATTCAAATGTTGTTTTCTGAGTCTATGTACAGACACAATTTGAGGCACAAACCAATTAATCTTAAATTTTCTTAACACCTGTTCCTGGATCACCCAATACATATAAAGGGTTGCGAGACGATTAAAAGAAAGCAGAAAACAAAACAAAGAAATAAAGTTACGGTTGGGATCCACTAAACCAGACCCTAATTTGACCCTAATGTCTTCAGAGTGTGGGAGGAGCACAGGACCGACCACCTGCTGTTCAAGCATACATTATTTTTTTTATTTTTTCAGTCCCAAACAGGTCCTGTCATAATAATTCTGGTCTCCCTCAAGACATTCTGGAGAAAGACAGAAATGTTGGGGCATAATAATAACAACTTACTAAACATTTTTTATGGAGGCCTAAGACGTGTATGTAACCACAATGAGTACAGTTACTTTTCCATTTATTGTCAATGCAGCAGTCTGTATGATGATGTTAATTCATCCTCATCGAGGTTTAGCTTTTACATTTCTACAAAAACAACTCCTACATTTGATAATGTGGATCCTTCATTAATCTATTGCAATCACCTTTTTAATTTATTTGTTAATTAATGTAACAGGAGCAATCCACATAAACAGTCACATAAGCAGATGTCATGTATATATGGGATGTATATGGTATACGAGACGTCAAGCTCAAACTAATTTACAGCCCCCACACCGTGCTTAGCCTGTTAAATTCAGTAGGGAAACAACCAAACAGTCTTTATGTATGTATGTATTGTACAGAACTGTGTACGCATGTACATAATGCACATGTGTGTATGTAAGTATATGCATGAGGTTTGAGCTACATGTACTGTACTCCATAATCAATCTCCTTCTACTAGCTTGTTTATAGTATGTGATGATTTCGAATGGGACTGGGCGATACATCGATGTCATATTTATCGTTATAGGAGACGAGACATCTTCTTGGATTTGGGATATCGTAAAAGGGCATGAGTGTTGTCTTTATCTGAAATCCTACAATATGTTCACTATAACAATATTGAGGTATTTGCCAAAAGATATAGTGATATTTGATTTTCACCCATCTCTAATATTTAGATATAATAGATATAACACACTAATGTACATCTTTCTGCTTTGCAGTAAAGTTCCCCTCTACCTCTCTGTCCCTAAATGTATATCTCTTTCTTCCTCAACGCTCCTCTTTACTCCAGATTCTCTCTCTCTCTCTCTCTCTCTCGATGCAGGAGTGGGAGGTGTTGCTAGGCGACAGATTAGCTCCTTCCTTTCAAGAAGCAGAGTGCAGACCTCGACTCTCTGGGTGTAAAAATAAACACAAAAAAAATATGACAGTCTTAGAGGAAAAAAGACAAGTATCTTTCACCTGTGGCATAAGATCCACATGAGATCTCCCCCCTTCTGCACTCTTCACCCTGAAGCGGTTCAGAAATAATGAACTTATATATAGCCTCATTTACATTTAAGACAAACCCAATCTATCCCTCATCGTCAGCAAAAGTGTTGACATTCCATCTGAAATAAACTTTCATAAGTCATAGCATGATGGAGCTGCTGCAGAGACTGATGATCCATCAGTCTCTGCATCATGTTCCCTGTGATGTGATGACTCAGGTTGTGGAGGAACATGCTGCTCGTCCCTCATCCGTGGCTTCAGTCTATGCCAACGGCCGAAGTTGTGAAAGTCACACCTGTTGGCGACTGTATGTGTTTGTGTGTGTGCAGAAAGAGCAAGAACACTTCTGCGCTTTGTACATCTGCTCAGTGTGTGTGTGTGTAGAGGATAGTGACAGAGAGTAAGTGTTGGTGAATGACTGTCTAATAGTGTAAACAACTAACTAAAGTATATGAGTTAGAGAGGAGGCCAGTGAGAGATTCTAGAGGTTGATCAAGGTCACCTGACTGACTGAAAAGTTTAATGTGGAGAACAGAGACAGCGGGATTTTGTGAGAAATATGGCAAGTGAGTGAGTAACTGAAGTGAATGGGTGAGGTTATGAGTGAGTGAGCAAACAATTATGAGAGAGTTAGTGAATATGAGAGTGAGAGAATGAGTGAATGAGTGAGTGCTTGCCTCAATGTGCCTGGATGAGCGATTGTGCTTAAGAGGGTTAGAAGGCTAAATGAGCCTCCGTATGAATATTGAGGCAAACAGGAGTTTCTTGCACAAAGACGGCCCACTAATTGGATTCATTTGAGTCCATTTGCTGTCAGGGAGACGAGGTACTCATCCCTCCGACCCCTCGCTCTTTACTCATCCGCCTCTCAACAGTCATGTTCATCTCTGCCACCCACCTCCGATACCAACACAACCCTGTCTCATAATGGAACGGATTATCATGAGAACTGCAACAATGGCAGCGCTTGAGACAAGAGAGTGTGTGGGACACCGGGACAGCTTAAGTACCTACGAGACTGCTGGGTGGAAAAAAAACAAACAACTTGAGTGTTTTTGTTCTGGGAGCTCCTGCATAAAGATGTGTGCTATTTTTGCTCAGAGTAAGTCTGCCAGCTCAGTTTTTTTGAGGCAATCTCAGAAAACACAACAGCTCGAATAAAGTGATGTGTGCTTAGTCACAAATCCAGCGCGAATGAAATTCACATGCAGAAGCAGACTCAGTTGTGCTCTATTCAAACAACAGGGAACCAGTATACTGAAAGCCATTTATATTACTTATCAGGTTAGAGTGGCATTCATGCTGCTGTGTTATTCAATTAATGTGCATACACTGGGTTTCATAAGGTATGAATTGAATATATTCATAAACTAACAGTTGTTTGTATTTGTGGAACAGCAAAATTAAAATGATGCCTCACATTGAACCACCTATATATTTTACAACAGCACATTATTTCCCTCAACTTTTAGATTAAAAGTCAGGGCATCATCCAAATTGTTTATTTCATTATTTTATTTTACCGTTATTTATTCAGGATAATCCCGTTGACATTTTGAAACTATTTCACAGGGTAAAAGATGGCAGCGTAAAGGTTTCACTGCATAAAAACACATAAAACAAACAAAAAACAGCAAGAAGTTAATTTGATTTTTTAAATTTACATTAAAATAAAATAAAAATCAATTACTAATTTCATTCCATATGAGTGCAAGTACATTCAGTGCTAAATTGATATTTAATCCTGTTTATAAAATAATCTAGTTTAAAATATCAAGATGAGGGTCACAAAACTTTAAAAGCACTTTTACCAAAATTGGTGCAGTTTCAATAATGACAAACATCATTTTTGGAGGTTGCAGCTATTGAGTTTTTAGCAGAGAGAACATGTATATCAAGGAAGTTCATGTAATGTGGCCTTATTTCAATTCATCCTGAGAAAGAGATGAATATCTGAACCAAATGTTATGGTAATCCAATAGTTGTTGAGAAACTATTAATGCCAAACTCATGGTGGTGCTAGAGGAAAAGTAAGCGGATCTCTAAAGTCATCAGATTAACAAAATGTTTTGTTGTTTGAGTCGTTGTTGAGATATTTCAGTCTGGACTAAAGTGGTGCGCTGACAGACAGATTGACATTAATATTCCTATAGAGCCACACATGTTTTAACTCCTCAAATCTTAAGAATCCTAATGTATGTTATTCTTGTTTAGCTTAAAAAGCTGCAGCACATATTATAGTGCACAGTGTTTGCATATCACCCCAGTGCACTGGTTCCTGTCAAATTCTGGGTTGAATATAAAATAATTGTAATTACGTTTAAGGCACTCCACAAATGGCCCAGACCTTGTGTTGTTGACCCCATACAGGTCCAGGTCCAGGCCTCTCAGGTCATCAGCGTATCATACTTTTTTGAACAGTGAATATCAATAAAGTTGTATTTATTTACTTATTTAATAACCTGTAACCCAGTCTCCACACTAGTAATATCATGTCCAGTATTTATATTTCAAATACTGCATAAAGGTAAAAACTGAAGGGACAAAAAGGTAATGTTACCAAAAAACATCTCATGTGAAAATCTGTAGGACAAAGTGAACCAAAAACAAAGCATGAAGGAACGTACAGATAAAGATGATGACTGGGACATACGTTTCCCCTCTGGCACTGTGCACCATGTGTCCAAGATCCAAATAATTCATATCAAGGTAAGTGTTAAGCCATTGAGCTTTGATTGATCAAGTGTGGAGATTTCCTACTAAGTGAACCATTTTTGGCAGCTTTAGTGCCCGTTAAGAAAATATGTATTTTCCAAGATGATCATTTAGGAGCGAAGACATCATTTGAGAGCAACACAGTGGGACAACCACACTTTAAAGCTTTAGTAAATGGTCAGTGATAATGAATATGTGTTAAATAAATGACACAAATCATGGACAAACAGTGATATGGTCCTTTAAGTATGAACAGAGATAATCTAAATAATTAATTGAACTTGTGGTTACTGGTTACAGACTACAAGGTCAAACATGAGATGAAAGCATTTTAGAGGCCAGTCCTTTGGAAAATAATGTTTTCTGTGCTTAAGGATTGTTTTGTGTCATTTATTACTCTAGTGATGGCAATATGAGACATACTAACTTATGTGGTTACTAAGACTCAAATGAAACAATAACTGGAATAGTTATGTTGCTATTGACACCAAGATGCAGAGGACCATAATTGTTGCAGCTTGTGGAGAACAATTTGCTTCCTTGAGGCAGCTGAAGAAAAGGAGAGTTGAAGGTTTGGTGAAGGGTCAAAGGTTTGAGAGGAGAGCGAACTCAGGGGGATTAAATGCTCCTGTGCAGTCTGTGGGAGCTGCGGAGGAAAATGTCAACAACCTCAGAGTGCTTTACTGAATGGGAAGAGGTGTGGGTCGATATAATAAACAACACCTTTCACAAGTATACAATTAAATCCAACATCATTACTAATACAACGTGGAACGAGGCCGTACAAATAAGGAGAGACCGTCACAACTGCAACATATGTGGACTTGAACTTCCAAGAAAAAAAAACTCAATGAAGAAAATCGATTTGAAAATAAAATTAATCTAAGAAAAGGTTGCACAAGGCAATGAGAGACACAGCCTGTAAGATGAAAGGAAGTGTACATTGTGTGAAATGTGAGGAAGAACTATTAAACTATCTATCAAAGTTGGTCAGGGACTGTTATTGATACATAGTATTATAGTTGAATAAAGTATAGTAGTATATCGATGTTTAAACAACCTCCACAATAACTACCAAATAAATCTGTCCTAGCTTGTTGGAGATTCACATGTAACTAGAAACTAATATTATACAATTATGAATGTGCCACACAAGACTTTTCTATCAGACCAAACCGTCGGCATATATTCATGATCAACGAGAACATATTGCCGATGACAACCAGTTACAAAACAGGTCTGTCACATGGAGCTCTGACTTAAACTAGGCTGTGAAAGTTGGAGTGGATGTGAGATGAGGGTCACAACTTACAACTCTTTCATAGTTGATTAATTAAATTATTTTCTTGACTAGTTGGTTATGCCATTCAGTTTACTTTCTCATTAGTGAAGCAGAAAATCCTCACAACTAACAATATGGAACCAGGGAATACTTTGGGCATTTTTGTTAGCGAGAATAATTTAAACAATGTGTTGATTGTTAGAATAGTTGCTGATAAATGTTCTGTTGGCTGACTATATGATTAATCAATAGTTTCAGCTCTAATGTAGATTTAAGGGGATTTCTGAAGAAACATGTTCTATGCCCTCTATAAAAAACAAATCACATTGTTTGCAGGTTTTAACTTAATGTCTAAATGTAATGGTTATTGCCAATACTGGTAGCTGTTACCCTACTCCATCTGCATTTTTGTGGTTTTATTAATTTGCAAACTTTTTTTAGAATCTATATTTTTTAGCTGGAAATTTCAAACTGATTTGAAGGCAGATTGTACAATATCTAAACTCATTTCTTTACTTTTAACTCTCACTGGATTTTCCCAGTTCTGCATTAAGGACATCCTCCCTCACCTTTGACACCTGAACACTGTTGTCGTCATCACGTCCAGGAGGAGGAATAACACCTGGATGATCTTTGACACCAAACTCATGCAACATCAACGATGCACCATAAACAAAGAGCATGACTCAACTTTAGTCCTTTCAGGGTTAAAAAAATGTTTTTTTAAATATGTGCTCTATCCAATTATGTCGTCTTGTGGGTGAATACTCTAATGAATGAGTGTGACGCTGCATCCAGAATAGCCCAAAGGGCTAATGTCATGACTCTGCATGGTCCCCACTCTACAACAGACTGGTCTGTGATGTATTTCTATCTGCTCTGGAGGCGCTGCACTCCCATGTGATGTGCAGCAGAGATGACAAACTCATCCCTCATTTCTACGGCTTCAAGAGCTGGAGTGAAGCTTATTCAAACTGAAGGTGAGGTCTAGCGGTCATTTTTAGTGGAAATATAATCAATAAGTACCTCCAGTGGCAACTCTGCCATTATATTGAACAGGAACCAGTGATAGATATACAACTAGAAGAGGAAGCAGCACCGGCTGAGTCATCCAATATAAATACGAGACAAAAACAAACCTCAAAGGAGAAGAAACACACAGGGACTGAAACATTAAAGTTGAAACAAGAAGCTGGATGATTCACCAAAGAAATATCTTCTTCATATTAAAACAACACTGGGACAAAGTGATCATTCTTTTTTGTATGTAATAAATTGCCCATGGAAAATAAACACAGAGACACATCTTTTCATCACACATTGCATTAACTTACATTAATTCCCTGAATAATTACCCAAATTGTAACCATAACCACGACTTGTCCGACTCGGACAAGAATCCCAAACTGAACCCTCTGAATGTCTCATAATGATTTACGATGTGAGGAATTGTATTGTGTCCCCAAAAAGGGGAAAGAGTTGATGTCCCCACAACATGAATAATACTCTCTCTCTCTCTCTCTCTCTCTCTCTCTCTCTCTCTCTCTCTCTCTCTCTCTCTCTCTCTCTCTCTCTCTCTCTCTCTCTCTCTCTCTCTCTCTCTCTCTCTCACACGATTGTAGATCACCTTGTGAGTGGGAAACAGCCGGAACATGCTCACCACTTAGTTCTCAATGGAACATATTTGCACCACGCCTCCCATCTCTTCACTCAAAATAATTCAAGAAATAGAAACGGTGTGACTAATGTGTGTGTGTGTGTATATATATATATATGTGTGTGTGTGTGTGTGTGTGTGTGTGTGTGTGTGTGTGTGTGTGTTCGGCTGTGTGAAGCACATACTCAGATCTATTTTGGGGGGCTACAAGTGAAATCTCCTCATCTATAAATAGGACCATCGGAGCCGGAGGGGCGCGCCTCTCAGTCCTTGTGTCGGTCACCCGTGAGATCTATTTTTAGAAGCAGCTAACCTCACGTGAGACTGGCGACTGGTTTGCAGGTTGCGAAATACCGCCTTTTATTTGCGCACGCCCCAAATTATTCATGAATTTCATTCATCAAAATTACTTCACTTTTCATTGAGCTTTTTGAAGATCGTCCTTGGAAGTTTTAAACAGCGCTTACTCGCATTAACGTCATTTGTTAAGCGGTTGAATGAGAGAGCTAATAAGCATGGTCGCTAGTGTTTGATGGTCTGTGAGCGTCATACAGCTACTGTGTGTGGTCTGTGTTGTTTATTTCAGTGTGTGAGGCTGGTCATGCTTTGATTGTTTCCTATACATGCTTTTTTATTTGATATCAAAATCCCAAAATCAAAAGCAATTATATTTATTGTTGAGTAATTCCTGTTTATTGTAATATCCGAATCTGAATAACTTTAATCCATCTCAATGGAGATATCTCTGACGTGTATCATACAGTGCACATACACTAAAAACATACATATCGTTTCACAATATATTGAGAACACATTTTCACACAATGCAAAGATTGCCTCTGGACGAAAATGAAAATACATTCATGCCTAACGGTCTAGAACATATGGCAACAAGCACATCATGTGTGTGTTCATGTATGCATCGCTGTTTGCAGCTGCTCAGGAATGATCTCCATTCATAAAAGGCAACGGAGAAACGGAGTGATGTGAAACAGCCTCAGCATCCATGTCTGCCTCCAGAAACAGCAGCTCGGTGACTGTTGTGTTCAGCTCCGCATCATCAATCTACCATGTTTTAAATATTAACAGTAAATGTGGTCGAAGGGAAATGATTGAATCGCAGCTAACAAGCATCTGCTCTCGGGCAAAGGCAGTGGCTTGTAAGTGCCAGACACATAAACACAGAGACCTCGTTCGTATGCAACACCGTCTTTCCATCCCCCCCCCTTCTCTTCCCCAATACACCGGAGTCCGGTGACTCCGTTTACGTTTTACGGTTGCTCCGCCCCTTACTCGGTTTTGTCCAAATCGGGCTTTTTGCGTCGCCGGAGCTCCCGATTTCAGCCCGACGTCATCACCGAGTAGACGGGAGAGCTGACGTCGAGGAAGATTCACCGAGAGGAGAGGGCACGGGAGAGGGAGGGGGAGAGTTTCACCATAGCTTATACTGATATGAGACATATCTATCCCCCTCGGCCCCCCTTCTTCTCCACCCCCTCCCTCCGGTTTACGTCGGTGTCAGTGCGTTGGGAGCCCCCTTACTCCTGCGGAGTCCCAAGCTATATAAGTGACCCGCGAGCAGAGTCCCTCAACCAGATTTACGGGTTCCGGACTTCAGTGCGAGAGACGGCTACCGCCGATTCACCTGCACTCCGAGAGGAGGGACAGACATCCAGCAGCCGGCCAGCATCCGAGCTGGACGCTGTGGCGGAGCTAAAGCAGACTGAGACGGGACAGGAGAAGGTTGTAATACCTTTCTCTGGAGAACAAACTGAGATGAAGCTCCAATAACACCTCACGAGCTTTTCCACTGTTACGACCTGTCTCTTAAATCACCTCGGAGACAGGACACCCCGACTCCAGCGGAGGCACCGCGTTAACCAACCCTCTGCTCTCAACTCTCCAACTCACATCTGGAGGAATTTCGATAGTTCCACGCAACAACCGTCCACAATGTACCGCTCAACCAAAGGAGCATCCAAGGCTCGACGGGACCAGATCAACGCCGAGATCCGGAACCTGAAGGACTTGTTGCCCATATCCGATGCAGATAAAGCGCGGCTCTCATACCTGCACATCATGTCGCTTGCCTGCATGGACATCAGGAAATCCGTCTTCTTCACTCAAGGTAAGAATGAATTTACTCTGAATAAAACGACCTGTTGATGATTGTTCTGCATAGAAAGCCTGCAATCTGGTGAACTCAACAAGTGTTTTAGTGGCACTGCAGGCAATTGACTTGATGTAAGCCTAATTTTCAGATAACATCTAGAGAAGTAGGTCATTATTTAATCGCATAATATTGATGTAGAAGCTCATGAATGCGTTTTAATAGCAGCGTGTCGCTGTCCGTGGTGCTGAAATGCTTTAGCGACATAAATAGAGCCGCGCCGCTGTCCAGGGTGCTGAAACACACTGCGGCCACTGTTTTCTTATTGCGGGGATCCGATATGTTGTGTTCATTCTTCATATGCTCAGGTTTATTAACACATTTCTGCTCTGTGTCTTTCCACACATTTATTTCCCCTCTCTAGATGCGGGAACTAGTCTTGATGAGAGCGCAAGCGTTCTGTCTTTCCAAGAACTGTCGGAGATGATGCAGACGCTGCCGGGGTTTCTGATGCTGCTGACTGGGGAAGGGAAGCTGCTGTACCTGTCAGACAGCGTCTCCGACCACCTCGGACACTCCATGGTGAGTCTACACGGAACCGATTCATTGGTAGTTTAGCATCAATATTCAAGGTCTACCTTGGGCTTCATGAATAACGTTTCTGTTTGTAATTTCTTTCCCAGGTGGATCTTGTGGCACAGGGAGACAGCGTGTATGATATCATCGACGCCTCAGACCACTTTATTATGAGGAACAACCTGTCAACCTCCACGTCACTTGAGATGGGTAAGACAAACATTAACTCCACAAGTTTTAAATATTTTTTTCCCCCACCTAATGCGGACTGATTGCTGAATATATTTATTAATAAACCTCCTCTCATCTTCTCTTGCACAGACCGTCTCTTCCGCTGTCATTTCAACACCTCCAAATCCGTGCGGAGGCAGAGTGCTGGGAACAAGCTGGTTCTGATCCGAGCTCGCTGCCTCTCTCCCCTCGCCGCCTCCCCTGGGTCCTACTGGACATCCAACCCAGTCTGGGTGTGTTTCTGCTCCCCTCTGGAGCCCCACCCGTCTCGCTCCGGCCCCGGGGAAGAGAGGGAGTTAACCTCCACCCCTCCCCTAGCTGAGACCAACTTGTTTCTGGCATCCTTCCACTCCCAGCATGGCCGGGACATGAGGCTGCAGACTGCACAGGACAGGTGAGCTCACACAAATAACAGATCCTCACCTCCACCTGTTGCTTTAATATTTACTGGTATATTAATCTGTTTATGAGATAACTTAATGGGTAAAAAAGGTGTCCTCTAACACATCACCACCCACTCTCTTCTACAGTGTGAGCGCCTATCTCGGCTTTGATGTGACAGCTTTACGCTCTTGCTCCTGGTACAGCCTCCTCCACCCACAGGATCTGTCACATGCCTCCGCTCAGCACCGCAGCCTATGTAAGTGTACTCTTCACACATACCTACCAGTTACAACCATCCCTGCCCACACAATTACACACACATTGTGCCCACTGGCACATCCACGCAGTGAAGAACACTATGATGATTAATAGGATTACAAACCGGTGCCAACTTGTGCTGTGACTGTTGTTCAACAGTGAAAGAAGGAGGAGAGGGCAGAGCTGAAATGGTGGTGCGTGTGCAAACTCAAGACCAGTCATGGATTTGGCTCTACATGGTGCTTCAGCTGCAACCTGGAGAAATCCCCATCAGCAGCAACAACTACATTATCAGGTATTTATCGCCTTTTTTAAAAAAACAACACATGACTCACATTAGGAGACAAAAACCCTGATGAAAACTGGACAAAAACGCAAACCGTACTCACTGCTTCCTCCGTTTCTTCTGCTTCTCTCTCAGTGAGTCTGAGGCCTGGTCAGTACGTCGGCAACTCAGCTCTGAGCAGACCCAGCTGACCCTGGTTCTGAGTGGTGGTGCCTCTCAGCAGGAGGGTCTGAGCCTCCAGTCTCCAGACACCCTGTCCAGTCCAGATCAGGTCTTCACCCCAGGCAGCAGCGGCCTGTCAGCCCAGTCCTTTGACTTCAGCACTGTTGGCTCCTCTGATGAACCTGGGAGCTCTGCTGCTGAGGCCATGCAGCTGGAGGGTGACCCTCGTTCCAGTATCTCCTCTCTGGAGGAAGACAGCTTCTTTCAGCAGCATCCTGCTGAACGCCCCTCAGCTGCCTCCTCCCCCACTCCAGTCACTGTTGAAACAGTGGCAGACTTAGACTTTTTAACCCAGAACATTCTCCTACCGCCATCCTTCCAGCTCAACCGTCCACTGCCATCTCTCCCCCTGCCTCTCCTGCCTCTCCCCCCTATCCCCACCTCGCAAGATCAGCAGACCAAAGAGTTTGTGTGCACGCCACCCTACACTCCCCATGTTGTTGGGGCTAGCTTCCCATTCGGCGAGCCCCTCTTTAGCTTCGACCCCTCTGGCACTACCACTCCACCTCCCTCTGCTACAACAGCCACCTCCACCACCTCAATGGCCCCTTCAGCTTCCTCCTCAGCCCCACCAACTACCGGCTCCAGCCCCTCTCCCCCGAACACCAAGCTCGCCCTCAAGCTAGCTACTCCATCCACTGACTTCCTCTTTTCTGGCGAGCACGGCAGTGGTGCCCTTTATGAGAAACTGCCCCCCACACCCGACAGCCCCGGAGACGGCGACTGCACAGTGATGACCCTGCCCGAGGTTCGGGGTCCGCTGTATGTAGATGTACCACTGGGGCCCCTCCAGTGTCCGCCTGAAGGCCTCCTCACACCTGAGGCATCACCCGGTAAACAGCCCTGCCTCTCCTTCTTCTCCCTGGAGAGAGAGAGGGAGAAGGAAAGAGCAGAAATCTCCCTCTTAGCTCAGCACATCAGCTCACTTGCAGAGGGATTTTACCTGGATCCACTATTGTCCAAACTCTCTCCTCCCTCTATGTCACCCTCCTCCTCCCCCTTCCTGTCTCCCACCATAGAAACTGCTGATGTTGATTCAGTCCACATGCTTAGGGAGTTTTATCCCATTAAAACATGGAGAGGTCTGGACATTCCCATGTTCCTCGATGATGATGACTCTCTGTTTGAAGAGAACATCCTAGAAAACCTTCTCCAAGACAACTTCCTTCCTCCTCAGTCCCCCAGCCTCCCCCCTCCCTCCCCTTCCACCTCCCCTATGCCCAATCCCTGCAGCCCAATTTCTTCTCAAACCCCAGTGTGCTGGCACCAACCCTCCCAGTCTGAGGGAGTGGGCCACTTCTGTAGCGTCCAATCGGCGCAATGTAACTGCATGGCTGGGTGCGGGGCGACTGCGGCTGCTGAGGCCGGGGCATTGGGGGAAGGGGAGGGGCCAGCAGAGGAAGCAATGGAGATCGAGGTGGTGTCATCATCTCCTGTGTCCTCTTGCTCCTCCATCCCAGCTTCCCCTCCCCTCATCCTCACTGCCTCCCCCAGCCCCGCCACCTCCACGCCCATCGGCTCGCCCATGCCTGCTGTATCTTGCAATCAGTCCCTCCTGGAGGAACTGGCTGTCCTCGAACCCATGTTTGGGGCAGGTGCCTCGATCGCCCCTGGCTTAGGGCAACAACCTGAGTTGTATCAACTCCAATGTCATCCATCATCACAGTGCTTCCATAAAGGTAAGAATCTTTCTCCGTCTCCTTTTGTTCATCTTAGTCTTGTTAAATGATGCAAAAACCTGTTTCTGGACAATTCTGTACACCACTAACGTCCTCTTTCTATCTTTCCCTTTTTTTGTCTTCCAGATGGGAGTGGAAGTGTTCCTCCGTTCTAAAATAAGTCTGTGACTTACTTCATTAAGTATGGCATATTGTCATATTTTGTGGAGCCCCTTTTACTGAAAAGTAAAAAATTATTAAGTGTATAAATATACATAATGTATATACAACTTAAGGACTTTAACTCCTACATGTCTCCTGAGAACAAAGATTGGTTTTATATTTTTGTTCAGTCATTAATCTGTATACTATTACAAAACTGGTGCAACATTTACATGATGATTCAAGCGCATGGACTCATAACTGACTGGGTTTTGAGTCCATGTGGTGTCTCTCAGCTTCTCTGTAACACAAGCTTCAGATATGATCAAACAGAGAAACTTCTCTGAACTTGTAAGCGCTGTTTAACTTCCAGATGCGCATTTGTATTCACTCGTAGTGAAAAATTAGTTGTGAACAAAAAACAAATGTCTTGCTCTTCAATAGAGAGGTGAATTATAGCACTTATGCCTGACAAGCAGCAACGCAAACCCAAACCTTAAATGTATTGGAAGTCAAATGTTTACAAATTGTTTACATTCTTAGGATGTCCACTATCAGTACATCAAAATAGGTTCTCATAAGAGCTCTTCTATCCAATCTTCAGAGCCAATACAGCTCTGATTTGATAGCACTCTCTTCACAGCCTAAGAGGCGACATCAAAACTCATAAATAGTAATCAACTTTAAACCAGATATTTTGAGCTTTGAGTTTGCGGCTTTGAACCTTTAACATTTCATATTTATCTCTCCATCTTAAATTTTGTGTATCAATGTGATGTGCAAACAAAAAGGAAAACATGTGAAGAGATCCTGCATGTGAAGAACTCAAAGATGTTGAAGGTGTCCATTGCTTCAAGAGATGCAACACCAAACAAAAAATTGTCTGGAAGTCTGGAAGCTCTGATCATGCCACAAATCCACTGCTACGCTGTACTGTACATTAGACTCTGAATGTGGGCTCTTCAGGTCCCTGCTGGCCTGAGGGCAGTCGGATATTGTTGCAGCATCAATATTTGCAATGCTGGCAGCTTATAGCGGCTCCTGTGTGCCTGAAACGGCCCTGACCTGCTGAACTTTGAACTCTTTATCATGTCCATTCAACATGGACATTTACATCGTTGCTCCACTGGAGTGCGGTGTAGCGAGGCACAATTGACTATGTGAATGAGCGATTCTTCTTTTTTGAGAGGGGTTAGAATACAAAAGTTTTGTTTTAAAAAATGAAAATAGGGATGGGGTGCTATTTCTATTCAGTTACTAAGCGACACGGGTTGAGAATGGTACTATTCCCATGGTGTCGACATGCTCACGTAGAGTTGTCTACGGTCAAGTAAAGGATTGATTCCTACGTTCTAGCTATTAAAGGCTAAGTTAATATACATAATTAAATAAGTAAAATTACTATATTGATGTGTGATATTTGAAAACAATGTTATTGCATATGCATTATGTCTGTGGATATAGGCATATGTTCTTTTCCGAAAGGTTGTACACATTTGTACATTTGTATGAAACAGTTATTGGTCTGTAAATACAAGAAAGAGATTTTTATTGCATAAGATGGAATATATTCTAAACATCTTACTTACTGCAGAATGGACATTGTGGATCAGTGTTCTATTGTGTTGCTTATAAGTGTATTTGATTGTCATACAAATGCATTTATAATAAAAGTGCACTTAATGCGGCTGATGCATTTGTGTCGTCATAGTCAAGCCCCTTGTTCCTCCGTCAGCCTCATCATCATCATCATCATCATCATCATCATCATCATCATCCCAACATCCCTGCTTCTTTTCCTCCCTCCCATACACTCTCCTCCATTTCTTCCCCTGGAGCGAGTTTCGCTCAGCAACAGCACTGACGCACACACATGACGAGACAGAATGAGACACTATCTGACTCAGACTGACGCACACTCTTGGCATCGAGGTTTTTGCGTGCGCACAGGCACAGTGGCCTCCCACTTATGATGATGCGCACACACACACACGCATAATGGTATAGGCATATGAACCCCCCGTCGTCAGCCCTCTTTACAAATCACAGTAGCCCACATTCACTCTATGTACCTGCGACTCTATCAGCGCTCAGCGTGGTGTAAGACTCCATATATAGGCATTCCTGCTCAAGCTCTGACTGAAACGGTCTCCCATCTATTCTCAACCTCCATTCAGAAGAATCGGGGAGGGGAGGGCTGGAGAGAGGGGAGACAAAGAAGGAGCAAGAGGAGGCTAAAATTAGAGGTACAGTAAAGAGGGATGTGGGACCAACTGATACTCTGTTGCCACAGGATGGAGAGGTGAATATAATCAAAATAAATGGACAACCCATTTCCTGTACACTGTGATACAAAATAGAAGATTCACGTAATGGATTTGTCTGCCATATTTCCTCACATGTAACACATGACATAATACAGAATTCAATAAATGCATGGAGGCAAAGCTCTAAACATTATAGTGGTTTTCTGCAAGAGAACATTTTGTTCCATCACTGCTGCTGCAGTGTCTATTGTGGAAGGAAGAAGAGCTGCTCAGCTGACGGATGCTATCTTCTGGCAAAGTCAAGTATTGCACCAGAGATCAGCGTAGAGTGTGTGTGATGTGTAAGAGGCCATGTTAGAAAAATGTTATGAAAAGGGAAGGGTCAGTTTCATACTTAATGTTCCCTGAACCAAATATTACAACAGTTGTAATAAATGACACTATTCAAGGTTAACATAAAAGGTAGTGCATGTAGAGCTGGGTAATATGGTTGAGATCATTAGAATATAAAGGACAAGTCCCCTTGTTTTAAAAGTCAGACTTAAAACAACATGCACACGCTCACTGCGATTGGTCTTCCAGTCGATGGCCTTGACCACACCCATTCCCTCTTTATTTCCTCAGACAGTGTTTCCTTTCAGAGCCGTCGAGGAGGAACAGCAATACATATATGGACTTTTTGCTTTTATTATAAAGCTCATACCAAGGTTTGACTGTTCCCAAGGAAACTTCAACAGGACAAAAGCTGGGAAACGGTGAACAGAGGACATCGTCTACCTCCTGAGTCACAGACTTCCATGTTGGAAGATTCCCAGATTCAGCTGAACTTTCAAAGTTGGCACAGAATGAGGAAGAAATTACTTTACAGTTGGTTTATAGACCGAACAATCGCAGCGAGCAATACGACTTTCAACGAACATACAGCCATGCGAGTATGGTTTTAAGAACGATTTGAAAAATGTAAACCTAATAGTTTCTGGTAAATCATTATAAAACATGACATTGCAAATGCAGGAAAACAAATACAATAGTCTAATGTTCCAAGCAATTCATGTTTTTATTTAGGGCTGCAACTAATGTCTACTTTCAATCAGTCAATCATTTTTCTGTTTCATCAATGTTTATTTTTTTTATGTAAATCAGTGACTCGTGAAAAATGAGCACTAGTTAAATTATGATGCATTAAATATAACCTTTATATGTGTATATCAAAAGGTTCAGTGTTTCATAACTTAAGACATAATTTCAATTACTTGGCTTGAAATTATCTCTGGACAATATGGTCTATTGCCTTACTTGAAGTCCATATTTCTGCAATAATGAATGTGACGAACACTTCAGATCACAGATTGATGAGGTGTGTGACTGAAATGTACAAGGAACCATCTGCACAGCCAAGAAACCAAACCTCTTCGAGAAGTGTTAATAATAGATAATAACATCAAAGAGACTAAACATACAAATACTTCCAAGACTGAGAAATTATAGTTTCATTTGCTTGGCTGTGATAAAATGAAACGCTTAGGGTGCTAAATATTTTCTAAACTTGAGAGGACGCTTTTGTTGACAAAATATAGCCGATGTTAGAGATTTTAAATAATTCTAAAATACTGACACCAAACAATTAGCTGTAAAGAAATATCTAAATATCAGATGTGAATAAGGACACAGAAAACAAGAAATTACACAACATCTACCTGTTTATTAACTGACACGCACAACATTAACAGTGTTTGTGTGTGAAGGTAGTTCCCATATAGAGGCAATACAAATAGGAATGGAGGGAACATATTAAAAAGTGTTGCAGTCTTCATTTCTTTTTGCCCGACAAAGCTTCAGCTGCAGCGGCTGCAGCGGAAGCTACATCAGCTTTCAACTTCTCCTCTCTCTGCTCCAAGAAAAGTTTGTACTCATCAGATGAGAGACTGAAGAGAAGGAGAGGAAAGGAGAGAAAGATGGGGAGAAAAATAGAAGGAGAAATTATATTCAGCTACCCCAAACTCTGACTTACTGCTCCAGGAAAATCTAACCTACTGCCAAAATGTTAAGTCATTTTGTAGTTAATAAAAAGTGACAAACATAGATTAACAACACCACATCAAGATATTTCCAATGGAGAAGCTGATATTTAATAGCGTACATTTCTTCTTCTTGAATCTTTAAATCCTTCAGATATCTGTAACATTAACTTGTTTGTCCTTAAGAATCAAAGAGCTTCTTTCTGGACTCACCACAGCGCAGCAGTGTTCAACACATTTCCAGGGAGAAATCCATTGTTAAACAGGCAGATACCAATTCCTCCACATTCAATAAATCATAATGCACTGCAGCCTCAAGACATGTTGAGTTTAAAGTAAGGGGGAGAAAAGGATTCTGGGAAATGTACAATATCATTAAGTGAAGAAAAAATAGATACAAAGTAAGTTGGTAGAGGGAGTTCACAAAAGCAAGATGTGCAATCTTTGTGAAGTTTATAGCATTCAGTCCAAAAAAACATACTGTATACTGATTGTACCCACTATATAATGTGTCCTATATATCGTGTGTATTTTACAGCCAACATACTTAACAGTTTTATACTAAACAGGATATCATGCATTACATGCACCGATGCTTTTCAGTTGAACTTTGACGAATCAACACAAATAGTGGTTAATTTCACAACGCTGTTAAATACTATACTATATATACTGAATGATAGGTGTTCATGTTATTGTGGCCGCTGAGGTCCTTAACTGTTATCTTGTCTGACCTCTAGTGGCGGTTAGGAGGCATAGCAGCATCTACATAATACTGTCTGCTGATTCTTCTTCTTTGTCACTCTGCAAAATGATGTGTGAATCTTTTTGTTCCTGTGTGTCCTTGTTCATTTAAAAAGGACTTTAGAAGAATACAGAATAATAACACAAAATCTACTTGGATCGACTAACAAGTCCAGGACAGGACCAGCCTCTCGAATACTGTGAAATGATAAAAAGCACACCGAGTATCAGGACTTACTCGTTGACAATCTTAATGCCAAGCGAACGCGCCGAGCCGATGATGCTTTTGACGACGTTCTCAAGGGAGAGGTTCCTCATTTTGAAGCACTCGTCCAGAGCTTTCACCTGGGCAATCTCATACACCGCCCGCACCGACACCATCCCTGCCGTCTCATGGCCTACACAAACAAAAACAAAGATTTAAGATTATACATACAGATATAAACATTCAATAAACGTACAAAATAGGAGAGAATGTGTGTGTGTGTGTGTGTGTGTGTGTGTGTTGGTGACGGTGTAGAAGTGATGTTAGGACTCAATCGCTGAAGAAAGCTTCATATCTTTGGCCATAAAAGGCTTCAATCCATCATTCTCTTTTCTTACCACCATCACTACTTCCTTCCTCTGCTGCAGTTTGCCCGCATGTCATGAATACAACATCAATCACAGCAAAGCTCAAGAGCCCAGGGAGAGACGTGTGTCCGTTACAGGATGGACTCAGCGGGGGAAGATTGGAGTGAGAGCAGACGCTTCAGTGCACCAGCGCATCTCACCTGTCTTGCCGGCCCCTTTAGCAATGCCCGCTGCTTGCTTGAGGAAGTAAGACACCGTGGGCTGGCCAATCTTCAGGTCATAGGTTCGGTCAGGCTGAGGAGACAGAAGAATCACAACTAAGTCATATAGCCAGGATACATTAGTCTCTCCTCTTTAGTTAGCCAACTGTTGCTGCACATGTCACACTTTCTGTTTCGGTAGGGAGTTAACAATGATAATGGCTCCAGATCGACTGTCAAAATTCATTCAAATCTTTGGATCAATGGGTGTTTAGTTTCATTTGCTGGCTGAAATGAAAACTGTCGCCTTCATCTGTTCACTTAATGAGTTTGAAAACAACACTGGCTGAATTTTTCTTCTTCTTTATTCTTTCCGTCTTCAACGTGCACTTGATGGCTTCATGATATCATGTTCAAAAACTGAGGCTAAAGCAGTGTTTTCCAGGCAAGAAGTCATTATCCTCACCAGTTGATGATCCATGAAGACGACATGGAACATTGAATAAATGAACAACATTGTTCTAGGAATGCAGCTAATGTTAAAAGTGACAAACTAATCGATATATTTGTGAAAGGCAAAAAAAAAAAAAAAAACTCATTGTTTCTAGAAGCCAAACTGTAAATGTGTCCTCAGTGTCCATAACTTTAGCTACGGCCGGACCATATACACTGTTTCTCAGTCAGTGACCCTTGATGACCACTGAAATTAATAAAACGGAGTAGATGCACAGACTCAAGTCATTATGTTTACCTGTGTAATTTCAATCATTTTCTAATCTAAATTCAAAGATGAAATATCAATATAATAGTTTGGACCTAGAATTCACGAGAGGATGAACCCCCGCAAAAATTTCAAAGCACATTGCTTCGTTAAACTGCAAAAAGTATAGAAGTCTTTATAATTGACGAAAACAAAAAGAACAACGCGTACCGACAGCTTGCGGGTACGGTACTGGAGCTCCCTGAGAATCAGGAGTCACGGCTTTTTCTTTCACCCTTCTAAGAAAGATTGCTTTTGTCATTTTCTTTTATACCTTTAGCCAATTACTGTTAATGATCATTGCTAAACTTACAGAAACAAAAAAGACACTAGAACAAGCATTTATTACTAAAGAATATTACATTTAATAAAATTGTTTCGTAAAAAATAAATGTAGCGCAAATTTTATACAAATCTCGAGTTAATCAGTGAATGAATGCTTATTTTCATCCACCACTGTGATTTGATTATTATGAGTCGGTTCATGAAAATAAGCAGGAGGTGGCGCCAGTTCTCCAGTGAGAAAACTATTATGATAATGCAAAAGAAGAGGGTGCAATAAGATTCAAAGTAATGTAATTGAAAGAGCACCACTTCAAACTCACACAGAAAAAAGCAATGTAGAAAACCTGATTAAAATATGACCTTTTGTTGATTCATGTATTAATTGGTTGATCTGTGTTGATCTGCAAGAATGAGTCCTCCAACCAAGAAATGAGTGTACATTTTTTGCACTTCTCTTTTCTCAAAGTCAATGTTTTTAAATGGGTTTTTGGTTAGATATCTGAAACCAGGTTAGTTGTAAATACAAGCTTAAGATATTATTACGTATTATTCTAAAATATGAATGTGAAAAATGTGAAATGTGAAGCTGACAAGAGGCTTAAAAAAAACACGCGTCAGCCTTCAGCTCATGCAACCGTGATAATAATAATAATAATAATGCATTTAATTTATATAGCGCTTTTCATAATACTCAAAGACACTTCAAATGATGTAGTTCGTCTAGAGCTTACGTTAGCATTTTACTTCTTTGCTTTCAGGCTTAAAAAAATATTAAAGTGGTGTTCATTTGTGAAGAATATCTTATTAAACAAAATATCTTAAACTGGTGTTTGCCACAGAGTTTATTTTCAGCAATAATCCAAAACCTAAGAGAAAATCCTACCGGCTATTTGTCAAGGGAACCAGTGTGATGCTCACTTCCAGGTTTTCCTAAAAAGATACGTCATCCTTCAGCACTATTTTACTCTTAATCAGAGCCGAAGCTTCAATAGTTGATTAAGTAACACGCTTCATGTTCTTCATCAACAAATCTGTGTCCATATATCACTCGCACTCGCATTTCGCTTTTATAGATACAAAATGTTTTCCACCTCAGCCAAGCATTGAATATGTTTGGGAATATTTCAAAAGGTTATGTTGATTTTGGTCATTTACACATAGTTTTTTTTGTTGTGCAAATTGAAAATGTGCATTAAAGAGGTGGATAGAAATACATCTAATGAGCTGAAAGAGGCCATCTGCTCTCCAGCCTCCCCTCTGGGTCAAAATTAAAATAATCTCTTCTTCAGTTTCTCTGACCCTTTTCTTTTCATTCTGATTCATTCTCGTGCAAGACCTTTATGTACTAAAATCTGACAGACAGATACAATCATTAATCATCTGAGGAAAGTTTACATTGGATCATCTGCCATCAAAATATAAAAATAAACAATAATAATAATAATGGGGGAATAAACTGCTGGCTGATCTGAGAAGATCGCACAGAGCAGGTGATTTGTCATCAGACCTGTGTTATGTAACAGGAGTGACCTTTCAACAGGGAGCAGAACAACTATTGGTTGCAAAGGTCTGATATGTCGCTGCTGTTTCCTCCATTCTACAAGATGAAACACAAACATTTACTGCACTGAGCTCCTGACGGGCAAAATGAAGATAAGGACGGAGAGAAGAGAGAGACGGAAAGTTAGGATTGTAGGAACAATTATACAAGTAACAAAAAAACGATGTACGGTTAATAGCTCCTTAGTTCAACAACTTGAACTCATGCCTCTCAGTTAGATGAGAGGCATTAAACTTAGCTTAGCATAAAGACAGATGGAAACAACATTCATCTCAGAGGCTTAAACATGTTGTTTGCGCACATTAAACATCACATACAGTAAAGTGTGAACGGAACAAACACAAAACTAACCAGCAGATGGCGATGATGGGCAACACCACATGTGTGATGGCAGAGATGTTGCTGCATATTGCATATCAAAGTGGGGCGTGACGAGTCGAACAAAGGTTGAGTAAAATAAAATCTACAAGCTCATAACACCTCTTTTTCTGAGTAATTCAGGTTCCTTGCATGCACTTAATGCTTCTTGACTCCAAGTTCCTCTGGGCACTGCTTCATTAATGAATGCAAATGGAAAGGATTACTTTAGTGCTAGAGTATGAATAATGGAAGTGCTCCAGTAATATTATGCAGCTAGTGAAATTAACCACAACGGTGGGAGGGAAGCGTGCTAAGTGTGAAGGGTCAGGGATGGGTTAGAGACACTCTACCTTCACATGGATCTTGATCGGGAGAGGGATGCCCTCCTTCAGCTCTTTAGTTTTCTCATTGAAGTCCTTGCAGAACTGTCCGATGGGGATTCCTCTCTGGATCGGAAAACAAGAGAAATAAGGATGGCAAAAATTATGGAGGGTTACTTTAAAATGCACAAAAAATCTGAGTCCGCAAACATTCAGCTGAATGTCACTTGTGTCACAGTGTGCTGCCAGAATACAGAAGCCTAAGCTGCTGTCACTCAATCAATCACAAAACTGAGCTCTGACTATCTTTGCCCACTTGAGTGGTTCAGATTCTGGGAGCGTGTGTGTGTGTGTGTGTGTGTGTGTGTGTGTGTGTGTGTGTGTGTGTTCTTGTGCCATAATATTTTGGTGGAGACATTTTCACACTGCATTGTAGTTATTCTTGTTATATTCACACTGAGATGCATCTGTGTGTGTGTGTGTGTGTGTGTGTGTGTGTGTGTCTGCAGCCTTTCTGTTGTTCCACTCAGTGTTTGTGTGTGTGTGTGGCTGTCACTCCAGCTATGACTGAATGCATGTTGGTGCCCAGAGCCGGAGAAACCGAGTGATGAATGAGCCTCCCATTTTCCAGCTCCTGCAAGGCAACCAGAGCGAAAGCGAAATGGATGGGTGACATTAAGTCAACACTCGGCCAACGCTGCTCCTTTGCACCATTCTTCTTTGGAGCTGAATTCACAGGCAAATACTAATAAAGAATCTAATTATTACTACTGGAATATATACTGACCTTCACACATCATCCTTCCCAAAGGCAACACACAGATTGAAATGTTCATTTTAAAAACGAGGGGAAGAAAAGAAAGCTTTTTAAAATTCTGCCTAATGGAGTCACAAGCTCCTATTGCTTCCATGATTCAAATAAAAGTCATCCCGAGACATTTTCCAATGACAGCACGGGGAAGACATTTATTTTAACTTAATGGAGCAGAAAGTTCTCTGAACATCATTTCCACTAAAGGCTTCAAGAGCACCTGATGCATGTTAATCAGCAGCTTGATCTACGTGACACCATCACTCCATTTGGGTCTGTAACACGACTCATTACCCACTGGCGTTTCTATGCATGCGCTAACAAAATAATAACAAACTGATTGAAATTTCAACACATCATACGAGTCGAGGCAGGTTATTGTTTCAGAGCTGACGGGTGCTATTTGAATTACAATATGCTACTAATGAAATGAAACGCAGCTACTTCCCTGGAGCCCTCGCTAGGCTCTACCTTCCCTTCCATGCGTATTAATAGTAATCCCATGTCAACCTCACTATCTTCTACCCGTGCCCTTCCCTCCCTCCATCTCCCATAAAACAACATGGCAAGGGTAAACAAATGGAGAGGGAGCACCGAAGGAAAGTCTAATTAAATATGGATTAGTATAAAGGCTGTGATGTTGCGTACGAGTCAGGGCAAACCCTCGGGCCCTGCCTCGGCTCCCATTCCTTCCTTTCTGTTCAGCCCATGTCGGATAATGATCTCTCCCATATTCTCAGATGGCCCTTTCATGCCACACAATGCCATAAAAGCGCCTCCCCGACCAGCCGGAGATAATGCCCGATGCTTCTAAAGTGTGCTTAAGCTTGGACGGCGATACATTATGCAGACAGAGGAGCGACAGACAGAAAGGCAGAGGCAATGACTCCAGACAGTCGTCCTGACCAGATAGTCCTTTACTGTTGAAAAAGGATTTAACTCATATTTTAAAAAAGGCTTGAAGAGTGGCAAATAAGAGGATGTGACAGGACCACCCACCTGAGGATAGCAGACAGGTGGGTGAGTTTGCCCTCAGCTCTGCACACAATAAAGCATGCACCAGAGACAGGTAATCATATTTTAATTAAACTGTTCCACAGGAGTCCAGGCATCTTGTCCTCTGCAGGTGGCAGCGTGAGGATGTTTTATTTTGGCCTCTGGCTATTTAATAGTTTAACTGCAGTAATTACCGTGATTGAATCATGTTGGTAATGACAGTCTTTAACTGTGGTGGAGGGCTGGTGTGCCATGAAAGCAAAGTTCAAGGTTGGCTCCTACAACTTTGCATGACATTTAGCAGAGAGAGAGAACTGGAACAGTAACATTCATGGCCTGGCCAAATCGCTAACCCCGCTCACTGCATCCGAGCATCTAATCATCCTCGAGTTCGAGCTGCTGGATAAATCCTCCCTCCTCCACCATGACTGATTAGAGCCGGGTGCTCTCCAGTATAAAATGGCTGCAGCCCATCACCCGAGGCGGGGCCTTCCAAGCCGGCTGTGGGTGAGGACAGTCAGCCTCAAAGACTTCTGAGATCCTGGGTAACGGGATTAAATGTTAATCTACGAAGATATCTCTCGCAGTCAAATCCAGCAGCGACAGCAGTGAGTAATTGCTCTATGATCCATTCAAGATCAGCGCGGCAGAGCCTTATTACTCATAATTATGAGCAATTAGACATTTGCAATTAAAATCTGGGAAGTGTCCATTTGATTTGACCCTTCCACCAAATTCTCTGCAGTCTTTTTTGACACTCCTTCCGTGTTAATGTGATTGGTCTTTCAGCTTCACTAACTCTTTTTAACAAGATGTAGCACTGCATGGCGTGGCAGGATGGGGAGTGCGTGTGGATGGAGGGGAGGAGAGATGGGAATGAGAAAGAGAGAGAGACAGCTGAGGTGTATTAAAGATGTCAGAATGTGGCCGATGATCGTCGTGGTCAATATTTGAACAATGAAAAGGGATGTGTGAAACCAAGGTGAACAACGGGAGAGGAGACAAGGCCGCAGGAGGTCCTCATGAATATGGGTGAGTGTGTGTGTGTGTATGTATACTTTGGCCTCATTTAAATCTGACAAGACTATCTGCTCAAGAGTGGATCTGTGTGCATATTAAGCTGCAAGGGACCGCTGACGGTGAGGAAGCGTGCACTGTGTGTGGTCGCAGGTGTCTCTGTATCTGAGAGAACAGGGCTAGAAAAGAAATGGAGGAGAGAGGAAGAGATGGAGGGAGATGAGAAAGAGGGTGTGAGTAGGTCAAGAGGAGTATAGTGCTTATGGAAGCGTGGCAAACATGGAGATAAGGACACAGAGGCAGGAGGCAGGATTAATTGCCCTCGGCACACGAGGCCACCTGATAAATTGCTCCAGACAATCGGCACAGTGGCGGGCCGCGATACGGTGGTGAAGGTGTTACAGTGGTGAGAGGCTAGTGGGAGGCGAGGTTAATTAAACTCTTCAGTGTGAAACACTCTCATTCATTACCTTCATTACCGTGTTCATTTAATCTGCTTCGCTGTTGGCATTTTATCACATCCAACCCCATTGTAGCATCATAAGGCTGATTAGGTTTCATGTTGAAGCCTTCAGCTGCAGAGGGGGAAAGTGAGAGGCTGAACAGCACGTCAGTTTAGGTCTCACAGACAGTGATACACACAGCAACATAGCAGAAAATAAAATGAGTTCACGCTGGACATGCATTATACTTGATTTTCCACTGTGGAATCGGTGGTTTAGTCTTAAAAGTGGAAAATGAAAACGATTTCACCCCCAGTCTCCAGTGAACTGTGCTGATGCCAATACACAGCTCTGCACAAAAGAGCTGCGGAGCGCTGCTCACACAAGCATGAGTGCCGAGCTGACGGAGCGGACCAAATTCAGGACTCATCGTTATAACAACCAAAACAAGCCCAAACTTTGAAGAGATCTTAATGTCGCCTATATCTCTGCTTAAAATAGAGGCAGCCTTCACTTTTCAGTCGCTGGAACAAGAAGAATAATTTGCTGTCTGAGGGGATGGTGAAAGCAAGCAGACGACGGGTGAAACAAAATGGATTGCATCACGACAAAACATCCCATTTTCAACTCCATTAGGTCCCCCTCACAGTCCAGACAGTGTTGTGATTTTTGCCACTTCAGATGATTAATCACGTGTGGAGTCTGCAGCAGAAACACAGGGACCTTAACTGCAGGCAGCTGAGGCTCCACGCTGGAGATGTCTGAAAATGCACAAGACTTGCTGACAAGTGTAGGAGAGACACAAAGAAAGAGTCAGAGTTTGGAATAAAGTCAGACTGCAACAACAACTGATAGTAACGGTTGCGCTGCGTTTGTCGTGTATTCAGAGATAATAGCAAATTCTGCACACTAAAAGGTGTTATTTAAAGGGGAAACTCACAATGTTACACATCAAAGTCTGTTTACAGGTCTCTGGGAGGACTACTGCACATGTGAACACAGTTGAATGAAGCCTTTTGTGGCTCCAGAGGGAGTCGGATAAATTGCCTCAAGTGATGTCACAGGATACATTACATACCCAAAGCTCAGGGTTTGACAAGGAAGAAGAATGCGTGGAATAAAAAGGACAATATCTCCATTTCTGCTGCATCAGGTTTTAGTTTTGTACTGCCCATGAGTTGGACAATGCTAAATCCGTGCTCTATTCATTCATGCAACACACTGAGGTAACACTGAGAGAAAGAGCCAAGAGGAGGAAGGTGAAGGGCACGAGTCTTCCATGTTTGTGGAGGTCAGCCTCGGGTCAGCTGTGGAGCATGACTCAGTGTTGACGCCTTGAGCATTCTTGGTCAGTCTGTAACCTTCCAAACATCACCGGTCATGTCTGAAGCTAAAAGTGATGAGTGCACAGTATTGTGGACAGCCTGCCCGCCTGGCTGCCCCTCGCCTCCTCTGCTTTCTCGTCCTGTCCTTTTTCCTGCTTCGCTCTCCCTCATCCTGGTCTCTGAAAGTGAGCTGAATGACCTTCAACCACACCCACAGGGAACAGCCCCCGCCGCCCGTCCCCCCCCCCCCCCCCGCCCGTCCCTCAAAGAAAAAGAGGGATAGTAGCAGCATGGAGAGAATGTGATAAACATGGGGAGAGGGGTGAAAGAAAAGCAGCGAAAAGAAGACGATGGGTGAAGAAGAACAAAAAGAGAGGAAAAAAAAACACGCTGAAGTGAGCAAAATGGAAAATCTCTCTTCTCTTGGAAGCCAGCAGAGCGCAGAGCTGAATCTGACAAGAACGATGACTCTCCAGCCCCTTTTCTACCAGTCTGATTAAACCTCTCACTCTAAAATGAACCCGGCACACAAAGAGCCTCATAAAACGAGGGAGTTGAGGACTGGAGCTAAAGGTGCAGACAGGAATGCTTTGAGATACACTCGAGGGAGCAGGACCTTGAAGAAGAGGTGATGCTACAAAATTCCTTTAAATCGCATCTGTGGCTGACAAAGGAACCAACATTTAATTATTGAACGAGGAAAGCAGCCAGCTCTTCTTTATAAACAGTTTCCAAAAGATTAATTTTTGATCCAGATCCGTCTTAGAAATTCCCAATCCTTCTGTTTAAGCGTGTATAAATCGGCTGTAATGAGTTCAACAGAGGGATGATTTCATTTCAGGACTAATTAAAGTTGGAACATCTGCCTCCTGGGCTCCAAGTGTGTCTACAGGCTACACGCATCTTTCGCTCCACTTCCTCCGCTCTTTATTTCAAGGGGAAGGGTAAATAAGGTATTCGCCTGCTCTCAAAACAATGCAACTATTGTGCCATCACGGTGATTACCATAACCAATGAGCATACTGTAACTGGGTGCTCTCACATGTTCATAGCATCTTGCAGCTTAACTTCCACAGCTGCTTGCTGGTGGAGGAGAGGAAGAGGAGAAACCGAGGAGGGTGGGAGGTCTGGAGCGGAGCACGTAACCTGCTTACAAATTAACACCACAACCAAACTCGGACAGCGTGAGTGAGTTTCTCTTCCACCTCCTCTCGCTGTTGCAGCGCTCTGCGTCTCCACCCCCCTCTCCTCTCTCTCTCTCTCTCTACCTCTCTTTCTCTCTAGCCATCTTCTCGGTCTGCGGTCTCCACTTTAATGATTTGACGTCGCCGCGGTTGCTGCTGCTGCTCCACTTCTGAGCGACTCCCCCCGGCTGCTCCGCACAGCCGGAGTCCGACCGATCAGCAGCAGCGAGCCCGGCTCGGCTCTCTGCCCCCGCAGCTGTATTTCAAAAGATAAACCGACAACGACACCCCCCGACACTGCAGGAGGTGACAGATCCGGATCGAGGCTCTGCAATAACCGCGGAGACATCGGCCATGCCGGATCTGCACGGAGGGCGAAATCTTGTTAAGTATGAGCCGTTTTTTGTTTTTTTTTGTTCCTACAAACTCGTGTCCGCTTGGTGTGGCAGTGGCGATGACTTTCAACTCTAACAGCCTCGAGACGAGCCTCCTCCTGGAGCCAGACTCCACACAAACACCCGGACTGTAAAAGGACTTTATCATTGAGCCCGGCTCATCAACGACAATAAAAGAGACTTTATTGGTCACCTGCTGCGCCTCTCCTTGGAAGAACAAGCACATTATTCGCTGTAAATCCAGCCAGGAGGATCGAGCCCAGGTGCAAGACGAATGGTTTGGGTAACAAAGCTTCACTTTACTACCAGCAATGCACGGATCAACCCACAGCACTACCTGCTGTTAATAGGCCAATGAAACAGGTTAAGAAACAGGTGTTGCAGAGAAGCGGCTTCATAGAGATTGTTAAATTGCAGGACGTCGCGCTGCATGCCTGGGCAATTAATGATAATCATTTTTCAAGAAAAAACAAACGTGATAACTCTGTAAAAAAAAAAAAAGAGGAAACAATAAAGCCCCTCTGGCAGCACTGAGGCTGCTACCTCACAAATCAACAGATGTTTCAGTCATGTGGCTTTAAGTCCGGAGAGGGGATTTATTCATCAGTGCATCATCAGGGATTGCACACTGCCTGGCTCTCTATTAATTAATTAGTTTTCACATAATGGCATAGATGTTGTCCTGATGCCCTTGGTGCTCTCGAGGCACCTGCGATATCGTGTGGCGGCTCTGGTCTTTGATGGGATTTGGAGCTCTATGAGGACTGTTTATGACGATAAACAGTGAGAGTAAACACAAATGAATATTTGCTCTACATGGATTGCTGTCCACTTGGAAATCACCCAATATTGATAGAAAACAAATGACAGTGGCAAACTCACCACTTGCCAAATCGCTGTCAGTGTGTGCCACAAATATGAGAGCTTTCTTTTGGACAATTACACTGTTGCAGATGGAGGGAGAGCCATGAGCACTGGTGTCATACACACTTTAAGACAAGTAGAACATGTTATTGTGAGAAAATTGATTTTCAGCACAAAACTGAACACATAGAAATCACCTGCACACCATTACATACCATTATTCAGGATTACCACGAGAAAGGTTGCCTCACCTCGTCAACAGCAGTGTTATTTCTCTGACAGGGGAATGATGAATTGGGTCATTATTGATGAGCGTAGTGGACGCACGGGGCTGTCATCCCAGTCCTTCACTCAGAACAGAATAAATTACATGGTGTTGACAGGGAGTCAAAATACAAACATGGGCTGACAGGGAGATTTCCAGGCTGAAATGTAAGGCTCAGGTGGAATATCTTAAGAGGCACGACCTGGAGGAAAAAGCCAGCTGCGACAGTGGATGTAAAGTTCTCCATCCCTGCGCTCCCTGCAGATTGGGTTTGTTCCTCGAGAAACACAAAAATAAAAAAATTTGAATTCCAATATCCTCTCAATCTGCGGCTTGGTGAAATTCATTCAATTTTGGGGGAATGGTAATCAAGTTGCAGTGAGCAGTGAGACAAAAGGCTCTATAGACAATCAGATATTATATGAACGCAAGCATGATCTACGCCTGTCCTCCCACCATGCCTCAGAGCGAATTAATCAGTCGAGATTGTTCCTTTCCCCATTTCTTAGATTTATCTGTTTCAGAACAAACTCTAATGTCTGTGACATTTCAATAGCCCCTGTGATGAATACATTTGGATTCATCCAGGCCAAGCTAGCGCACAAACTGCATGTCTTCATATAAGTGGGTGGAAGTCATTTTCTATCTGCATTCGAGTCTTCCTCTTCATCCTTTTCACCCCCGCTCACCCTGAGCTTATTTATGAACTATAATGATCACGCAGTAACACTTTATTAGGCATGTAGACCGCCAAGAGGCCTATTAATCTTTCACATGCAGTCATATGCTCATTCTCCTTCTCTCCTCACACACACACACACACAAAATCTCAAACCGCTTTTTTCACCCAATGGAGTTCCTCAGCCCTCTTCAATGATTCAGACAACACCAAGGAGATGACAGAGCTCCTGTTAGTCTTACAGTCAGGGAAGTGATGTATCTTCCATCGGCAAGATATCAATACACAATTTTCACTGACAGACTTTTCTCACAGACCACAATTCATGCCAACAATCTCTCGCTCAATCACGCTGAACTGTTGCCGTTACGACACATCTGAGCTGGTAGCGATTTTGTATTATAATGGCATTGATCCAGTTGAAGGGTTGACCCGCCCCCCCCCCCCCCCTCTTGAGTGGTGCCGAGCAGATAACAGACAGTTCTAGGCTGTGCTTTTCAGCCAAATGCGATAAAGAGACGTTGGTTCGATTACATTGTAAAGTCAATGATCATTTCTCATGCTATATCAATACTGAGGTTTGTGGCTGAGAAATGAGCTGCTACAGAAAAAAGATTACCCTCATATTCTGCCAGATTAGCATTGCCTGCACTCACCTCACTCGGATGTACACGGTGAGCACAAAGACACGAGTCAAACATATCTCTAAACAAATAGCAAGTTATCAATATTCATCTGAAGCAAGAGGGGGGTTTGCAATGATTACAAATTTCTTCACAGTATGAGAATAAATATGGCAGACAATAGAGGCAAAGAAAATGCTTTGACAGTTCTCCTAGCAGCGCCTGAACACAATTAATTAATAATGAATAAGAAAAAAAAGGGGCAGAAACAACGATAATTCACAGAAAAGGGTAACAGCAGAGAACTCAAGGGAAGTCTGAGTATCAAAAAAAAAGCAAAGCTAGGATCTTTATGGAAAATGAAGACTATTTAATTCAAAGAGTCGAAGGTTACAAAACAAAATGAAAAAAACACAATTTAACAGGCTACTCAGCCTGAGCGACCAAGTTGTAGCTCTGGCCAAAGATCAAGGGCGCTCACTGCTTACTAGGCAGCCAATGTCTTTAACCAGAGCAACAAGCGTCAAACTATTTTACATTTGGTTCTGATTAGCGTGAGGCCAAACGAGCATGTTCTTATCCGTTAAATTTGTGAGTCTTACTGAGACGGATGGCCCTGTGTGGACACATTTACCATGGTGCTTCTCTGCATGTCTCTTTCAGGCATGGTGCCCACGCCCCAGGTGTGCGTATCAACCCTGGTCACAGTGAGCACGATGGCAGTGGTGGACCTCTACCTGCTGGAGCAGAGCATGCTGGGGGCTCGCGGTCCTCCAGGACCTAGTGCGTGGCAGTGTGCGACAGTGTTGCTAGGCGATGTGGGCTTCCTGCTTGCCCTGCGCTTCGTGTCGGCCGGCGTGATGTCGGAGGCGCGTTCGCCGCGTCGTGGTTTTGCAAACGCCCTCTGGTTCCTGTTCCTGTCCCTGCTCCAGCTCAAGCTCTTCTTTGTCTGCCATAACTACAGACAGGAGCGCCGGACGCCCGACCCGTTGGCCAGGAAGACCCTGACGCTGCTGCTGTCCATCTGCCTGCCCTCCCTGTTTCTTATCCTGACGGGAGCTGACCACATGACCCCGCAGCGCAGGAAGCAGGAGGTGCAGGGCCGGCTCCTGTGGGTGGTGGTGGACCTGCTGGATGTGCTGGACCTGCAAGCAGGACTGTGGGAAGCCCAAGGCGGGGCAGCAGCGGGGGGTGGAGGGGTCGTTGAGCAGAGGCTGCCCATCTGGGCTGAGGGCCTGGTCTTCTTTTACTGCTACGCCCTCCTGCTGCTGCTGCCCTGTGTGGCTCTCACAGAGCTGGGGTCCACCGGCCTGCCAGGACAGAGGGGGCCCCGTAAGGAGGCGCTGTACCCTTGGCTCAGCTTGGTCACTATCAACATCTTCACCCTGGCCCTGAGGGGCACAGGCATGCTGTGGTACAGGGACCCCCGTGTGTCCACTGTGTTCCTGGGGAAGAACCTGCTGGCTCTGGCTGTGAAGCTGAGCTCAGCTTGGGAAAGACACAAGCAGGAGCGCGGTGCTGCAGGAGCTGGGACTGTGGCTGGAGCAGAACCAGGAGACGCGACGCTGCCAAGCCAGAGCTCAGAGCAGGGAGAGGCCCAGGCTCAGGGGAAAGCTCCTCCCTCTCATTATCACACACTGTCTCGCTCCCAAAGTCACACTCTCTCCCATGTCAGCCTGGAGCCCACAGAGACGCCGTTAGGAACCTCTTTCATCTCCCATGAACTCTAGAGAGTCTAAACACACACGCATACACAAAAGCATGTGATCACGCCCACACCTAAAACTCAGACCAGCAGAGGCAGTATCACATCCAAACAGATAAATTGTATTGAATTTCAGTACAACAGTGATGGATATAATGCCAAGCTGTGGATAAGCATTTGGCAAGCTTGACTTTCATCACATTTTGTTGTGCTGAGAATAACTTAAAATGTATTGCTGGGATTTGTGGAAGTATATTTTCTACATTTAACACTGAACCCATCTATCAGCCTGTATATAATATCCCAGAAACGTATATTGACGTCTAGTAGTGTTTCCTTCCCTTCTCTGATCTCGGCACAGCTCCCCAAACTGCTTCAGATTTGTTGCTACTCAATATACAGTATCTCATCAGTGAGTTCAGGTCATGCGGCTTGTCAATAAAATTAGGTCAATACTCTTCTGCCATTAGATGCCAAGTACAGACCGTGACCTTTAGTGTAGTTTTTTTTCTCTGTCACTATACTGGGACCTTTTACAGAGAAAGGTTTAATACAAAGGAGTGATGATTTCTTTTTCCCTACAGCTCCAGGATTCAAAAGCAGTCTGCCTGTAAAACTCTTCACGGTGCTCCAGTATTTCAATTTAGAGTCAAACCTAGTGGATCCAAACCTTTTAGTCTTGTAGCGCTTCAAAGGCTACTCACAGCCCAAAGTGATATTCCCTTCCTTGATTTTCCTTATTTGAATACATTTTAGAGGCCTGAAGGAGCACATTTCCAAAAGCAAATGTAAGAGAAAAAAAAATTATATTTGTTGGAGATGTTTTCTTTATCGCTCTCATGACCACCCAGATTTATCTTACAACCCCTTGGTGGTTCCCTACAATGAGGGTGGGCACACAATTCAAACTACAAAGCAACAATGGCTGATATCACTCAGCTGTCTGGAGGGAAAAGTTAATCAGTGAAATCACTCACTGTGGTGTTTGGAGTGAGTTTATTTTTGGTATTATGAAACATTTTATTTGATTTAAATGCAGAATCTAAACATCAGCTCGAGATGATTTCAGAGATGCATAACGTACAGTCACTTATATTTTAGGACCACTTTTGCTTTTAAAACCTTCCTGCAGCGATTTTAACACAACAAAATGTGCTTACCTCAAGATGCCAACTATTTATGAAAGACACCGTTTCCATAAATAAAAATGTTTCAATGGTAGAGCTTAAAGATGAGCATTTTGCATTATCTTAATCCTATTGCAACACAAACTACAGTACAGGACTATTTTACTACATTGTTTACAAAGCCAGAACACCAATGTAAGTAATCCCTTTACCGTTTCAGAACACATTCAAATTCATGCTTTGATGTTGTCTGTACTTGTCTCAAAGTCTCTTTAAGTCATTTTAAATAAGAAGAAAGAGAGAGAAAAAACTGTCCAGCTGCCTGTCAAACCCTAAATCCCCCTTTTGACTATGGATGAAAGTTATCTTTTTGATTCTATGAATAATGGATGGGCCCTTTCAAGTTGTTAACATGTGTTTTTTGGGGCATCATGGGATTATAGATCAGAGCAGTAGGTGTAGAGGATGTACAGTAGAGTCAAGTGCCTTGTTTCCTTATGGAGCCACAAGACGTACATGGGTACACGTTATGTGTACCATGTGGAACTTGGACATATGCCATGTGTAGACTGAAGTTATTCCACAGCTGCGGTCTGTTACACCGCCGAGTGTAAACTAATAAAAGTGTTTAATACTCAACCAGTGTTGACAGTTCATTGACGGTTATGTAGGAGCGTTATTGGCAGCCTGTCGCCTATATATATATATATATATATATATATATATATATATATATATATATATATATATATATATATATATATATATATATATATATATATATATATATATACATACACACACACACACCTTGTGTTTTTAAACTATATTAACGTATTGCATTCTGCTGTCATAGGAAATTGCATGTTTTTATACTCGTCTCTCATACGAGAGCCTGTGAAGGGAAGTGAATGGATGCACCTCCCCCCTCCTCCCACTCACATATTCAAGCTAGAAAAGTGTGCTCTTTGCTTCACGGTGCAGCATGCTGACAAAAGACTGTCATTTATCACAATTATGCCGGCGGTCCCGTCAGCTTGAATCCTCTCGCAGTAATCCTCGAGTGTGCCGTTGTTTTGTCTGTTTAATGTTGAAAGAGAGATGGGGTTTGCCTGTCAAGGGTTGTAGTAAGTGGGTGATGTTTTCTGAGTGAACCGGCTTGTTGCTCAGAGCGGCTGTGAATGCACCCGCTGGCCTCCCATCTTTGCTTAAATGGTCCTAGTAATTGAAATCGAGGCTATTTGTCAAAAAGCAAGCGCATATTCTCAGTGCTTTATTCTATTTACAAGCTATATTAACATGATGTATTACGACTAATGTACATGCAAAAAAAAAAATGCATTAAAAGTTTCAGTGGGAAATTTCTTGCTGGTTCAGAGAGACTTTTAAGGAAAAACCACAGCGGGATAAGCAAAGTAGTAGACAGCATCCGGCCCTTGCCTCCTCTCTCTCTTTCATCTCCTCCTCCCGGTTTCACTCTACATTTCAAACATACGCATTCTGGATGCACTCCCTGTTCTTCTCATATTTCTATTATACTAAAGGCAGAAACTGCATTGGCAGCCCCGGCAACCTCCTAGAATGTGTTACACCGGTTAGGCTCTATATACACTGCTCAGCATTTTCCCTCAACTCCCACCGACTCTCAGAACATGCTCCTGAAGAAAAGTTCATAAGTAGCTCTCCGATTTTCTTTCTTCTTTTGCCTCTATTCTTTCTCTCACTTCCCATGTGTTAATTTCACTCCAGTCAGTAATTATTCTCCTGTACCAAAGCGGTCAGTTTCCCTTCTTTTATTTTTCACGTTTGTTTAAATTTGCCCTGCAGCCGACAGGCGACCTACCTCTCTGCACTTCCCCTGTCAAGGGTGGTTAGTCAGAGAGGAGCAAAAAAACGAGGACGAGAGGCTGGCTATGATTAAAGGGCCGGAGCCACCGCCTCAAGCAGAGGGGCTGCCGACTGCCATTTATTTACTGTTACACACAGTGTTAGCTTGATGGAGCCCAGAGAGACAAACACACACAACACACCGCCCCGACAACAATGTCATCCCAACGGGTCCAAAAGGAGGCATCTTTAGACGAACATATGGCTTTGTTTTGCTCTGTTGAGCATTTGGTTACAACCCATCTCACCTCATTACCCCTGACATGGCGACAGCTACAGTATGCCTACAAGCTCACGCCCTTGTGGTCTGGCAGAAAGAGACACATTTAACAGGCAGATGTCTAAATCATTCATCAGAGCACACACCATCAGCGTCGCCGCTTTTGGGCAAAACTTCAAAGTATAGTCTAGGAGAAAGAAATGATGCAAAAGGGTGAGAGATATGCAATACTGGAGACAAACGCACACTCATGCTCTCGCTGAAACAGGTGATAATTACTGGTAAATTCACATGATGTTTAAATTAAATTAAATATAACCATTTAGTTGATTAATCATTTAGCTGGTTGAAAAAAATCCCCAACTAATTTGATTATTGCTTAATAGTTTTTCTGTCAAACACAAGTGCCAAACTGTTTCTGGTTCCAGCTTCAGATGTGAGGAATTTATTTTTTTGATATTGATTTTAGAACATGATTAACAGGTTTTCAGTAATTCTACCAACACATCTTCCAACTGAACTGACTATTGTTGTGGAAATTATATATATATATGCACACAAGCAAAGCTCAAAACACTCAAGTGTTTATATTGTAATTAAAAAACCCTGAATTGCATCCCAAGTATGAAAGAAGTGTTTATCTGCTCTATATCTAATGTGTAACAAGTTTTACTTTGTATGGCCTACACTGTAATACATTACAGTTTACTTTCATGCCATTCTGAAAATCAGTAGCTTTTAGCTGTGGAGCTTCATTTAGCGGTGAATGAGAGCTCTGCTGTGATTCACATTACTTCCTCTTTAAAAGTCTATTAAAAGACAGCAACATGAAATGCCTTCTTCTGCTTTTTCAGCTATCGTCTTTTCTTAGGACCAACCTGTGCCCTGAAACTGCTTTATTAATCTCTAAAATGTGCTTCTTACTGCTGAACTGAGGGCCCAAAGCCAGGTTTGCATAAATCTAGAGCGAGACGGGAATCAGATCTGAAAACTGTTGATGAACAGCTCTGGTCAGATTTGACAGTTTGTCAGCTTCTATTAATAAGCCGATACAACTCGGTTCACAACAATGTCCTCCATCAGCAGTGCCTACTGCACAGAAATGACACAAACCTGAATGTCAGAAATAGCTAGGTATAGTTATAGAGGTCTGCCTGCACTTTACCTGGGTCTGAACAAAGATGAGGCCCTGCTGGTTCTACTTCTATGACACCTGGACCACGATAACAGGAGGGATTAGCTCCTGTCATTTACTTGTACTGGAGTCAGCAGACTAAATCAGACAAATTCACAAATTAAATTGATGGAAATCACTGGATGTGTAAAAGAAACGCATTGCAGTGAAATTAAATCTGATTCATCTTTCCTCATTGATTGATGGTCTTGCATTCCTCTGGAAAAGATCACATGAAGTCTGAGTAAAGGGTATAATAACTTTTTGTCAATTTGGCAGCCTTATCTAAAGTCTATAGATCACTGACTCCATCACTGAGACGTGATCATTTAGCCTGTTCTCCTAAAAATGACTTTCCCATTCATTCCTGTGAGAACCAAGTATTTAGTTTTTGATTTTTAAATCTTGCAGTAATTTTGAGCCAAATCATGTTTTTTTTACTAAACCTAACCAACTTAAATCTGGCCTTAATTGAACAAAGTAGTTTTGGAGCGTTGTTTTTGTTCATTAACCACCGTGAACAGTTCAGGGCGGAAGAAAATACTGTTCCCTCAAAAAGGGATTGAGAGTGCAGGTTAGTTGTATGGTAACGTGATGTTGAAGAGCGAGGGTTGAGAAAGCATGGAAGTGGAGTCTCTCTTTGTGTTTCACTCTATGCATGTATTAAGACTCTGAATCTGTGAAGTAAAAAGTACCGTATGTACCTCTGAAATGTAATACTATCACAAGTAATGTACCTCAAAATTATACTGAAGTGCAGCACTTAAGTATGTACTTGAAGTACTTTTCACAACAGAAATGCAATTTGAAGATATCTTATTGGACTGCGAGTCCTTATTAGTCATCATTATATAATCAATAAAACTACTACTTATAATTGTTAGCTGGAGTCTGAAACAGAATTACATTTGTCTTTATATTGCCGACTTCTGAGCTGAATCGAGGAAATAAAACAAGAATAGAAAGAAAAAAAAATAAAGACAAGAAAATTGTTTCAAACAAGAAACATAAAACTAACTTGTGTTCTTTAAGAAAAATCAAAAACTAAGTGAGAAATATCCAACGTTTCTGAATATTTGAAGAGGACAAAGAGGAAGTGTCCAAAAGACACGCCGTAAAGATCCTACTCGTCTAAGATGGTAAATAAACTACTATCCTTATTCGTGGCCGTTATCCTGAGCTGTCACATAATGCATATTCTTTAAACCGATCAAATTCCAACGAGAGCATCTTTTGGGAAAAGAAAATGTGTTTTTTGGAGAGAAAACATCTAAAAATACCACAAACGACCACTGATGCTGACATATCAGCACTCATGTCACTGCGACAGGTTTTATAGGATGTGATAGACAGTTTCTTTTTATAGGATGTGATAGTTTTTTTTATAGGATGTGATATAGTTTTTGCTGTTGTTTGGATTTTTTATGTATGCCACTGGGGAGCTGCTATTAAAAATAATGTTTTAACGACGAAATAACCTTTAGGGTTGAGAGTTGAGTGACAGTCAGAGCGAGTTTCTTAATTCTCAGCTTTTGGTGGATCAGAAGGAACTTGGAGGTCTCCAGTGTAGCTGAGGGGGAGGAAGCTTTAGCTGAGCCTTAAATGTGATCATTGAAAATCTTTAAATCAATTATACATCTAACTGGTAAACAGTGCAGAAACGGTCAAATTGGGTTATTACAGTCTTTTTACTGGGTTGCAGTTAAAACCCCGGCTGCTGTATTTTTCAGGGAGAATGAAAGATGTTGAAATTGGATTACATTAAAGAATAAATCTGCCTCTTAATTACTGCATAAAAAGGTCTCATTACTGTAACTACTCATTGTATTATTACTTCAGAAGTAAAGTCATTGTCAAACATCAGTCCAAACCTTGTGACCTCTGTGCGTGTGTGTCAGGCGTACGTGCATTTAATAACAGTCTCATGTTCATAGTCTTAATCATCATGAGTCAGAATTCTCTGCAATATATTTTAGTATTTTAATTTCATCGCCAGACTACCTACCTACTCATCTTCTTATAATACCACATTGGATTTGTTCGATGTTTTGTAAATAAAGTTTTTTAGATTTGGGATTTCATGTTTAATTTTCAGGTACATCTTTAACATACTTGAATATAACATAAAATAACCGTGTGACATCAAACATGAATTCAACGACATAATTTGTTAAACAAACACAACTAGTTGTGGTGTAATCACTCGGATGTAACTCGTTACATTGATAACTGTCCAATTGTGATGCTCTGATCGTTAACCTCATCTTCGTCTCTGTTCACACAACTGTATTGTTTTATATCTTGTAAAATGTTGTAAAATGTATATTTTATTTTACGCCATAAAAGCACAATCTGCTCCTGCTTTAATGACGGCTCAGCTCTTTAACTTTGATTGTCCTTTGCCAGATTGAATGAAAGAAACTCTCTGGGCACGTCGTGCACATATAAATGATCCAGTCAGGCTCTTTAATGGACAGTGCTCATCAGCCTTAAATGCTGTTGAACTTAGTGGCAACACTCAGAGAGGAAAATGGGGAAGTCAACAAAACTGGCAGAAAACAGCGACGTGTGATAAATAATGTCAGCAACGAGCAAATGTTGAGATGGAACAAATGAGTTAAATGATGTGAAAACATTTGACTTCTCTTATCTGTAACGGTGTCATTACTTTATGGTTTTGTTCAAAATGATGTACTCTGATGTTACCAGCGACCTAAACTACAACATAAATTAAATTAATTAATGGAAATCTGAACTCCCTGCCAGACAGGGACAATGATTTAATGCTCACAAGTTTTAATGAAACAGATTTCTCTCCCGTTTTGTTTAAACTGTCTCTGTATTGCTCTACACATCCACTTCATAATATTTTCATCTTTTATATTAAAATAACAAATAGTTTATTTAATGATTCATGTGTTGATTATTTTCTTGATCAATCTTTAGCTCTAGATAACTATCACTCAACTCTGCAGATCTCCGCAGCTCAACAGCTTTAAAATCATTGTTTTGATTTTCTGCCCTTAAAGTGTCTTTTTTGGCCGCAGCAGTTAAAAAAAGCTTTAAAAACCTCACATTACATTAGAGCCCAAAAAACAGCTAAAAGAGACTTAATATTGGGATCAAATTCATTACGTGAATCATCAACTAAAAAAGTAATAATGTGTCAGATGCTTTGTTTACAGCTTGTTTTGGTGGCTCCTAAGGGGACACACACACACACACACACACACACACACACACACACACACACACACACACACACACACACACACACACACACACACACACACACACACACACACACACACACACACACACACACACACACACACACACACACACACACACACACACACACACACACACACACACACACACACACACACACACACACACACACACACACACACGTCAATAGTGAGTTTATTACTTCGTTTCAGATTTGAATGCGTTATAGATGCAGGACACGTACCTAACATCATCACTGGGAAGATAACTTTATTTACAGCAAAAAAATAATTCTGCCTCAGTAATTTGTCTCCACTTACTACAATCAATCTTTGTTCGTTGCTCAGGACTGCTGACTTGCTGAGGACTGTTTTATGATTGTGCCAGCAGATACATACATACATTTTTCTCACAGCATTTGGCATCGCTGGTGAAAAAGTTATAGTGGTGCATCCCTGAGCAATAAAAACAACAACAAAAGAAACAAACTCAGCTGTCTCTCTGGAGAATTGAAGCTGAGAGAAGCATACAATCATTTAAGACAAAACCTTCACAGGTTCAGTCCCATTTTATCGACTGGCTTGTATAGAGTGAGGCTAATGTATATGGAAAGCTGTTGTGGATGAAGGTGTTAGTGTCTTTGGCCTGGAAACTGCAAGAAAATAGTTGCAGACTGAAGCTGAGTGTGAACTACCTGCACAATGGAGCTGTGCGACTAGAATAAGAATGGGAATATGAATAGGGCTATGAGAGGAGATGGAGGTGGTAGTGGGGATGTAGGATGAGGTGACTGTGGAGAGAGAGGCAACGATGTGATTGGCAAAGGGAAAATAGGGAAGAATCCGGTTGTCTCGCAGTTAATGAGAGCTGTGTGCAGAAGGTCAGCTGATAAAATAAAGCCCTGCTCTTGCAATTAAGTTAATACTCCCGATCATTCGGAGCGAACAGATGGAACAAGAAGTGGAATCGTAAGTAATTTTACCTGTCCCAGGATGGGGCCCAGTGGGGGGCCGGGGGCTGCTTGTCCTGACCTCACTATAGCCCGGATTACACTGCTGGCATCCACTTTCTTCACAGCCTTGGCTGCCTTAGAGATCTTTGACATCCTGGTCTCAAAAGCCTTAAATCTGCCTCCACGTCAAATGAGAATCCATCCACTGAGAATGCAGAAGAAAAACAAACAAAATAGCCTTTTCGTGAATACACAACTGCGACAAATCATTTACACGCCGGGCTCATTAAAACATCATACACTCAAATCAATACAGATACCCACAGGCAAAACTTGTGCCTTTCCATTTTGCGGCGGGCGAGTAATTAAGAAAATCTTTGCCTTCGATCGGCTCCGCGAGAGCCACTTTCCTGGAGGTGTTTGCAGTGTGGATCAGTGCTGACGCTCGCCATGTTGAAGAGCCTGAGAACTGGCAGGATTTAAACTTTTCTCCCAAAAATCATGGGGTGCATGCCAAAAACACCTCCCTTCAGCTTCAGATGTGTCGCCTACTAAACTGCCTCTGCTGCAGCAGAGGTCGAGAGTAGAGGGCAGAATATGGATAAGTAACAATACTAATACACAGAGGAGGGCTGGAAGTGGCATCCCCACGTATGAACGCAAAGAGGTGTCGGCTTTTTCATCCAACCCTAAAATACATTTGCCAAATTAGGAGTCAATTAGTGGAGTGGAGAGAACTGCCTGAACTCCTTGCTTTTCTCTAGGGAGGACGAAATGCGTAAAAGCCAGCCGATAATCCTCTGCTGGAATAAAAGTGATACTGACGCAGCTGAAAAAGAAAAAAAGATCAATGACTAGAGTCAAGGGACAAATACAAGTTTTAAGGTTGAGCCCTGCATTCAATAAAAATAAGTACTTGAGTCGAGAGAGGAGGTCCAGCAATGATTCATTGTAGGCAACAGAGGGTATCCAATTTGATCAACAGAAGAGACAGTACCAACAAGATATACAGGACGTCACGCTGCTAGAGAGCAACAAACGGGGAGAAACTGCTCCCAAGAAAAGTTGTGCTTCTATCTGTGCTGCTGGTTATCCAGCAGCCGTTAAAGCGCGACCACCATAAGTAACGTTTAGGGCATTAATGTGATGCGCATACTGCAGAAAGAGTCCCAAATACAATCCATTTAGTTTGAATTCCCTCTTTAAAATGTAAGCCTACACTTCAGAGGTCAATTTCACGCTACTCGCCTAATGTGTTCAGATACTTTGTTGTAGAAAAATTGTGATGCAGTTCCGATCAATTTTGGAGCCAGTGTGCATTAAATCTTGAGTGAGAAAACCCCACTGTTATCAAAAAATGACAGACAGGCTCATAAATCCTAAATGGCAAGCTGGAGAAAAATAAGTAAAATAGCAGTTTGAAGAATTGTCAACCAATAAAATGACGTACTGTACATTCAGAGAGACGAGGCTTAACTGGAGTTTTTGCGGCTCCGAGAGAAAAACAATTAGGGCCAGCATCAGATGTTGGGTTTAATTCCAATTTGGGGCAAAGGGAATAACAGTTATGCGAGTGGGGAAATGACAACGTCATGCTTTAATGCACCGCAACTTCACTCTCTGTTGGAGAATGAATAATAAAACCGCAGTTCCTTCACAAAATGAAATCACTCATCACAAGGCCAAGCAGTGAACGCTGAAGAAGAATTGACCTACATAAGGCATCACAACGGCACTGACGGTACGTATCACGCAGCTACATTTACATTAGATTTAAGAAAAGGAGCATCCACTGTGCAGCAGCAGAAAACATGGTTCAAGGCAATACAATCAGAGCTGGCTTAATATTTTTGCTGTGAATAATAAAATCAAAGCCTCAGCAATTTGAAAGGAGCAGGCACAATTTTGAGCTGCTCTTTAGGCTGAATATTACATTCCTACAGCAATTACTGGCAACAGCTTCTTCGATAACGCTGAGTACATAGTTTGAGCAATGTGCTTGGGCCGTGTAGATTTGCAACGTTAAACATGCTTGATGAATGACATGCTGCAACGCCAGAGATTAAATTACCACCCAATAACAAAAGGCGAGGGGAGCGAAAATAGAGAAAACAACACCGCAAATGTTGCACCATTCTTCCAAACTCTCCAAACTGTTGTTGCACCAAGCAATGTCATTCCTATTCCTGCCTTATTTTATGTGTGATGTATTTATTTTTAGTCTTTTTATATGTCTTACGTGGTCTTCCAGGCCTTTTGGTGTTGGTGATCTTGCCAGTGTGTTCCTTATTCTTAGGAATGTAGTTTATTCTGTAAATCCTAATGTTTCTGCTATCTGCCTGATAGGTTTGTGTAATTTGTCAGCCTTTTACTGGCCTCCTTCACACCTCTTTGTTCCTCATGCTGAGAGTTCCCTGGACCAGCTACCAAATGCAAACTCAACATTTTTAATCATCGAGACCTTTTTATCTGCTTATTTTGTCATGAATAACGAGGGAACAGGCCACACCTGGCCATCACACCATTTGTAAGACAATCCAATTACTTTAGAGCCTTTAAAAATGTGGGGGACTATGTAAAAATGGTTGTAATTCATAGACCATTAATGCAATAATTTTGTTATATAAAGCTGAAAGTCTACACTTCAACTACATATGGACTGCGTCATTTCAAATCTCTGTAAAGTCGTATGAAGAGGAAAAGAAGAAGAATTTTGTCACAGTCCAAATACTTATGGCCCTGACTGTATGTGAAGGACGCTCAGGTCAAAAGGTCATAGTCGGGAGTAACACTGTAAGAAGTAAAGCTGCCAGGCCTTACGTGGCTTTATATGTGGATAGTTTACCAGAAGATCCCTGGACTCTCCAGATGAACCAAGAGGAAGATCTAAAAGTGCATTCAGCATTACTATAAATATTACATGTCTGATATTTAATATCATAATTAACACCTGTTATTAAAATGTGCAGGTTTACATAAACTGTAGTGAAAAGATAGAATAACCTGAAACTCCCCTTGTACAAAGTCATTACATCTTTTATCATCCGTTCATTCAGAAAACTCCTTTAGAGTTTCACACCACAGCAGCTTCTGTGTTTTGTTTCAGCATAATTAACACTGACTGCACTTCAAGGATAAAGATGACTTTGATTAAAGAAATTAATCAGTTTGCTATTAAGAATCTGCGTCTAATTGGACTGGTGAAGCCCATCGCTGTTTGTTGTTTGGGATATTAAGGCTCTCTTTAGTCTTCATTAAGGGAGACACGTCAAACAGTGGCCAACATCAATGAATCCTCCAAATCTGTTATTTATTCACACGGCAAGGTTACTGGATATTGATCTTCTATTAAATTACATTCATGAAAAATGAAAGAAATGGTCTTAAGAAAAAAAAAATGTAATCACTTGGGTTTTAAAGTCCCAAACCGTCCTCAATGTAAAATATAGACATAGTACCAGCCCCGAGGAAATCATATCCTCTTCTTCTCTTTCCTTCAGTTTTACTGCAATCTGATGAAATATAAGGTGAATGTAAATTGATTTCTCCCTGGGATCCCGTGTTGTGTCTGGAACAACACAGAATCAAGTCTGGTTCAATAATCTTTGTTACACTTTGTCTGTTTTCACATCTTCAGATCTCAACTAATTTGAAAAAGAATCAGTGAACAAAACAAAGTCAAATACTTTCTAATGAAACTGACTTTGTGCTGCCACATGAAATAAATACTAATCATCTTAAAGGATGACTCTTCTTTGCACAGGGAATTTCAGCTTCACCCTTCTAGACAGAGGTATTTAGTACCACGGTGTAGAACAAAGCGGTATAAAGAAAACCTTTTTTTCCCAGCCGCCACCATTCAGGTGAACAAATTAGAATAATAACAGTGCACTGATTTGTGGCTTTGTGTCATTTTATCATCATGTCTGTCTTATTGATTGTAATGCGTGCGTCGAGATGAATGCCTCACTTTCCATTGCGAAACAAGTCTACCTACGGGTACAAATAAAGAAACCTGAACCTAATACAATTTCAAGTATTGCTCATGGGAAACTTGGATGTAAGCGTATCACCCTCTTGATTTAAGTTTAAAAAAAATAAAAATGTTTTTAGCCACAACAGCAGCTTGTGGTCAATGTTGGTCCACCACTGCAGACAGAAACCTCTAAAGGATGGAGTGACGTGGTATTCAGTACAGACATTCATGATGCCATGCGGATGAATCCTACTGACTTTTCCTCTAGCGCCACCATGAGGTTGACATTTGCCATGTTCTTGCATGCAAACTCATCAGGAATGAAAGGGGTGACAAAAGATGCGGTCCCGGTCTCTCTCACAGTTTTTTCTCATCCCAGAGATCAACACATCTGGGTGATGCCGTCAATTGTGCGTTAGCATGTTGGATGCATTTCCGTTACATAAATCTGTGGAGCAACACCAACTCACCATCCACATATTAGACACCACTCTCTCTCTCCAGCTGTTGAAGCAGGTTGGCTTATATTTGACACAGAAACAAGAAACTGACTCTTTGCGCCTACTTTGGTCTAATTTTACCTTTCTAGAGGAAGCAATATGACGATATACACCACGAGACTATAGATTTGACTACCAACAGGGATTGTGTCATACCCTTTATTTCTGGGTGTATTAGGTAATTGAAGACAATGTTTAAATTACATTAATTATATACAGAGATACAGGGGTTTTAACATTGTTGGGGATATTTTTGCTTTTATTCAAAAGGTGGACAGATGAGATTTTGTGTGAATTGCATACAGAGGTCCCACTCTGAAATCGTTGACAACGCAGCCATGACATGCTGTGATAGAGGATTGTATCACCCATCCATATTTTTCCTTTCTATTTTCTTCATTTACTTAATGTCTTCCTGGTCCCCCTGTGCTGCAATAACATGGTATTTATAGCGTAGCAGACAGTTCACAACCCTAATTAGGCCAAGTTTAGTTGATACATTTATGCACGCAAGCTTCTATCGTAGGTCATGTTTTAAATGTGCGATCCATTACCTGATATTTATTTCTTACCCCAGGGGTGTAGGTTTGTATTACTCTGATAAGAACTGAAGTATTCTTATTCTGGTCTCACCGCTCAAAAAAACCCATTCGGTTTCCATTTGACTAAAGATAATAACCAGAGGCCATTTCCAAACAGAAACCACGATCAGTTTTCTTTGAAATTAAAAAGGAAAAGGACAGAATTAATTATTATCTTCCAAAAACATTAAAACTATGACAATCAGTGCTACTCAACTCCTAGTGTGGCAGTCCATCTAGTGGTTGCATTCACCTTTACATTAGATGCAAGACAAAAGATGAGAGATTAAGTCACAATAAATTAGCAGTAAATCACGTGTGTGATTTCTGAGACACTACAATAACCTAATTGAAGATAAACAAGAAGAAAGGCCCTGCAGACTAAATGAAGCCCCTTGATACTAATAGAAAAAGAGCGAGGCATATATTTAAAATTATAAAAGCAATTTCATGTTTCTGCTCATCATTGCAGAAAAGTTTGAATACCATTAGAGCCACGATAAATGACTGGCGTCCTTGAATACACAAGATGCCAAGTCTGTTTAACAGCACAATGAACAGCACATGAAGAACCTTTACTGGCAGCAGGGAACTCTGGGATGTAGTATTTGTTTAGACGGTGCAACATTGGGAATTACAGGAGCTGCAGATTAACTGTAATCAATGAGTCTAATGCAGTGACCAAACAGAAAGAAAAAATTAACTGTGCTTTGATCATTCACTGACACACATGGGATGAGATTAAGATACAAAGCTTCAAATATAAATTTATAGCGAACCTGTCATATGCCAATGCTGTTGCACAACATTAGTATTCACACCATCAAACTCCATTCCTGGAGCTATTGATTGCCAAATGCTAAAGGCCAGTCAAATAAAACGTAGTACTCAAGAAGAGTCTGAATGATCCCTAAAGACTAAAAAGGGGAACTGTAGCATGATCTAATTTAACCTGAACCTAGAGGTCTCTTCTCTCCGAGCTCTCGTCTAATCTGCGAATTCAGAAATAAACAACTCATCATTTCCACACTATCAGGAATAAACACAATTTACATCAAATAGCCTGATGTCTGATTTAATTAGTTTTAAGCTACAAATTAAGCACCAAGTTATAAGAACTACTCAACATCACATTTTCAGGGTGCAATTATTCTAATTAAGTTATTACCACTTAAAATGCAAACTGGAGTCACAGACAATGTCAGTGTTCAACATGTTTCTACAGTCCAAAATATTACTATACAATGCCTTGTTTCAAACTTATCTATATCCTCAATCCATTCACTAAGGTGCCCTTGAGCAGGTCCCTTAACCCCCAACTGAGCAGACAATGTAGGTCTATAGGAAAAAGTATTTTTGGGCCCCATGGCGAGTTGTAATTCACGGTTTGGCCACTATGGGAAGTTTGCCACAAAACCTGGCACTCTTCCTGGAGCCTTGACCCTTAACCCATCCTCTGGTAAGAACTCCTGCACCAAATGTGAGCCAATCACAAATGTGTGTAATGTTTGGTGTCCATTATATTTGTGGCCACTCAGTATATTTTAATCAGTTCACTTCTTCCAGTTGTCAAGCAGTCACTGTGCAAAAGTAAGACAGTTAATGAGGGCACCAGCTGTTCTCTGTGCCGCTTTAGTGCCGACAACTGAAGCAGCAGATACATTCCCATCACTGCAGCCTGGACTCATACCAGGACCTTGTATTTGAATAGTGATGACTCCCAGTATAAACTCCCTGCATGTATTATCTCTGCTTGCCTGTGATCAAATCCCAGGGAGGCTGTCTTCCTTCCTGGCTCCCCTGAATGCATTACCCTCTCCCTGTCATGTTTGAATGGCGAGACAGAATGTGTTACAAACCGCCTGTACTATGAATAAATATAGAAAAGCAACAAACCGCGACAATGACGCATCAGCAGCAGTTATGTTCCCTGTGAAATATTTTTTAAAAAAAAAGGGAAAACAGCCCTCAATTCAGATCATCCCCCCGATGCATTTTGCAGACATGCAGCATATTTCATATGTTGTGGCTACGTAGCTGACCGTTTTCTCTAGTATCTGAGCATAAAGCACATGAAAAACCCACACTTAGGGGCTCCACTGTAACTTGAATTTTAAGTCTGGATACATGATTTATAAAGTCTGGATGTACCAAGAGAAGCAATGCATTGCTCACAACATCATTAGACTTATTTATGCTATTCAGCAACAACACAAACAACAAGCAATGCGAGAAAAGGGAGAGGAGGAAAAGCAATCACAGATGTAGATGATTACACACATGCATACCATCTCTAGGCAACATGTAGATACACAAGGCTCTGACATTATAATATCCAGGCCTCAGAACTACAGCTCCGAAACTGTAAGCAAACTGTGACTGCGGTCAGAATGTGACAGTAAACCCTCTGAACTGTGGAGGCATCTGCCCCCATGGGTCTGAGCCCCTGCTGCAGCTGGATCTCATATCCAGAATACTGGGGAGGTATGAAGGTAACAGCGTGGTCGGGTGGGAGGGGAGTGAAAACATAAATTGCGACAAGGAATCTGGGTGAAGTTAAAGTTAAAGTTAAATTAAGAGCTTGATTTTGCGGCCAGCCAAAGATTTGAAGTTAGGTAACGACTCTGCTCTTTAAAAAACTATTAGCTGAAAATCTTTTGTGACTGATTTTATTCTAAAATATTTAACCCATTCAGGCGTATACTATAAGAACATATAAAAACTAGCTACAAAAAAAACGTTTATTTTTCTCACCGTTCTCCAAGCTCTTTTTATGCAAAATATCTACCAAACACTTTGTATCTTTATAACAATGACATTACAGGGTTGACCATTGGTGCTTTCACAATATTTAAACAATGAGATTTCTAATTAATAAAACATCAGTAATGTGGATATAATGGCTAAGATGGTAAAAGCAAATACTAAAACAGTATTGTAAGTTCAGAAAAGAATCGCATAACTTTTCTGTAATGCAGCCTTTAAAACCAGGAAAAGACAACACGCTAATATTGATATGTTTCATAGCTCTAGTGGAGGACACAGCTCCATCCTGTGTAGCTAAGGCTAACGTTTGTTATCTTTACCTACAGTTTAAAGCTACAACAAGGAGTTTATGGCCGTCTTGATTTCAACTGATCCATCTATATGACCTTAGTAAGCAAACAAGACCATCGGAGAGAAGATCAGCTTGACCCTCCCGTGTCTCTAGAGGTTGCTAAAAGCATGACGACGCCGGACAAAATACCGAAGTCGAGGCTTCAAAACACCAATCTACAAACAAATGGGCGACATCAACTTGTTACAGACAGTCTTGGCAAGGTCACCAAAGAGAAAAAGAAAAGAATGGACCGAAAGAAAAAAAATAATTAAATGGACAGTGATGGAGCACATGCAAAAACAAGAGTCAACACTAGGATTTAAAATTATTAAAAAACAATCCTGAATTGCCCCTCTTCCTTCTAGACTTGAATTGTCTATTACATTTATAAAATACATTATGAGGCAAAGCTTTAAACCAATATAGGAGTTTACATTGGTGGATAAAACAAAGCCAGTTGAAGCTTTGGCTAACTTTAGTTGAATGCAGCATTTGTTGAACAAAGTAAGCGCATGATGAGCAACGTCAAGATCTTTATCACACAGAAGACTACACGGTGTTGTAGTCTTCATTCTGGGAAAACAACTGCTTTTTCCCACAATATCGGCACATTAACTTAGACCTGCAAATAAATATGTACTTCATAGAGGTCAGGTTTTCTGTCAGGTTACTAAAAGTACTTTCAGAAAATTAGAATCGAGAATTATCTTGAGTGACCTATAAAATACATGCAAACAGGATATAAAGTCGATTCTCAAATGACTGGTCTGAAGCAGTTTTCTCTCGTTTGAAGATAGAAAAATAATGAGGAATGTTAGGTTGTAGTGGATTTTATGTATTTGCACATGTAGATAAGAGAAGTTTATGTTTTAAATTAATACATAAAGAAAGATATGATAATTAATTTGGGATATTATGAGGAATATTCTGGAGGAATGTATTGTGAAACATAAGAGAGGATCACTGTTTTATTATTCTGTTTTAATGACAAATGTAATGATTAACTGTATGATGCATGAGAATGAATGAATGTTTTATTGTTTAGACAATAGTTAAAATGGATGCCGATTGAAACCTAATGTGTTGCTTTTATTCGGAAGGCAGGATAATAGGGTTTTATTGTGAAGGGGAACTTCCTGTCCTTGACCGGAAGAGTGAGCTTTGACCTCGCCTGTTTACTAATTGGCGTAGCGAACAGAATGGCGGCATCCTTTGAACTGACCAATGGAACTAACCTTTAGGTGTGAATTCATTTGCATGACCATACTAATAGCCGAGCATTTGTTCTGGGGACATGGTTCTACTGGTCTGGAGACTCGAGACAGCCCCGGTCTGTGGCTCCCTGGGAGCTGCACTCCGTCTGTGGAGAGTTCCTCCTTTCTGGCCCCACGATCGTGAACGCTACATGAGTATTATCTTTGCCATTAAATATTGTTAAACTTTAACTCGAATCCTGAATTTCCTGCGGCCACGGGACCCGGAGCTTTGAACACGAATCTTACAGGAATCAAGTAGAAAGTTTACTGTGTGGTTTACACTGTAGTTCTTAAACTGGAGGCCACAGAGTCTCTGCAGGGAAGCCGATGTGTCGACATGTCAAACACAATAACTATAATCATTCATTGCAATAATTGCAAAAGCGATTGTTAATACGATCAGTTCCACCTGTTCTCTCCCTGCTATGTCAAGACTGTATGTGAAGGACGCTCAGGTCAAAAGGTCATAGTCGGGAGTAACACTGTAAGAAGTAAAGCTGCCAGGCCTTACGTGGCTTTATATGTGGATAGTTTACCAGAAGATCCCTGGACTCTCCAGATGAACCAAGAGGAAGATCTAAAAGTGCATTCAGCATTACTATAAATATTACATGTCTGATATTTAATATCATAATTAACACCTGTTATTAAAATGTGCAGGTTTACATAAACTGTAGTGAAAAGATAGAATAACCTGAAACTCCCCTTGTACAAAGTCATTACATCTTTTATCATCCGTTCATTCAGAAAACTCCTTTAGAGTTTCACACCACAGCAGCTTCTGTGTTTTGTTTCAGCATAATTAACACTGACTGCACTTCAAGGATAAAGATGACTTTGATTAAAGAAATTAATCAGTTTGCTATTAAGAATCTGCGTCTAATTGGACTGGTGAAGCCCATCGCTGTTTGTTGTTTGGGATATTAAGGCTCTCTTTAGTCTTCATTAAGGGAGACACGTCAAACAGTGGCCAACATCAATGAATCCTCCAAATCTGTTATTTATTCACACGGCAAGGTTACTGGATATTGATCTTCTATTAAATTACATTCATGAAAAATGAAAGAAATGGTCTTAAGAAAAAAAAAATGTAATCACTTGGGTTTTAAAGTCCCAAACCGTCCTCAATGTAAAATATAGACATAGTACCAGCCCCGAGGAAATCATATCCTCTTCTTCTCTTTCCTTCAGTTTTACTGCAATCTGATGAAATATAAGGTGAATGTAAATTGATTTCTCCCTGGGATCCCGTGTTGTGTCTGGAACAACACAGAATCAAGTCTGGTTCAATAATCTTTGTTACACTTTGTCTGTTTTCACATCTTCAGATCTCAACTAATTTGAAAAAGAATCAGTGAACAAAACAAAGTCAAATACTTTCTAATGAAACTGACTTTGTGCTGCCACATGAAATAAATACTAATCATCTTAAAGGATGACTCTTCTTTGCACAGGGAATTTCAGCTTCACCCTTCTAGACAGAGGTATTTAGTACCACGGTGTAGAACAAAGCGGTATAAAGAAAACCTTTTTTTCCCAGCCGCCACCATTCAGGTGAACAAATTAGAATAATAACAGTGCACTGATTTGTGGCTTTGTGTCATTTTATCATCATGTCTGTCTTATTGATTGTAATGCGTGCGTCGAGATGAATGCCTCACTTTCCATTGCGAAACAAGTCTACCTACGGGTACAAATAAAGAAACCTGAACCTAATACAATTTCAAGTATTGCTCATGGGAAACTTGGATGTAAGCGTATCACCCTCTTGATTTAAGTTTAAAAAAAATAAAAATGTTTTTAGCCACAACAGCAGCTTGTGGTCAATGTTGGTCCACCACTGCAGACAGAAACCTCTAAAGGATGGAGTGACGTGGTATTCAGTACAGACATTCATGATGCCATGCGGATGAATCCTACTGACTTTTCCTCTAGCGCCACCATGAGGTTGACATTTGCCATGTTCTTGCATGCAAACTCATCAGGAATGAAAGGGGTGACAAAAGATGCGGTCCCGGTCTCTCTCACAGTTTTTTCTCATCCCAGAGATCAACACATCTGGGTGATGCCGTCAATTGTGCGTTAGCATGTTGGATGCATTTCCGTTACATAAATCTGTGGAGCAACACCAACTCACCATCCACATATTAGACACCACTCTCTCTCTCCAGCTGTTGAAGCAGGTTGGCTTATATTTGACACAGAAACAAGAAACTGACTCTTTGCGCCTACTTTGGTCTAATTTTACCTTTCTAGAGGAAGCAATATGACGATATACACCACGAGACTATAGATTTGACTACCAACAGGGATTGTGTCATACCCTTTATTTCTGGGTGTATTAGGTAATTGAAGACAATGTTTAAATTACATTAATTATATACAGAGATACAGGGGTTTTAACATTGTTGGGGATATTTTTGCTTTTATTCAAAAGGTGGACAGATGAGATTTTGTGTGAATTGCATACAGAGGTCCCACTCTGAAATCGTTGACAACGCAGCCATGACATGCTGTGATAGAGGATTGTATCACCCATCCATATTTTTCCTTTCTATTTTCTTCATTTACTTAATGTCTTCCTGGTCCCCCTGTGCTGCAATAACATGGTATTTATAGCGTAGCAGACAGTTCACAACCCTAATTAGGCCAAGTTTAGTTGATACATTTATGCACGCAAGCTTCTATCGTAGGTCATGTTTTAAATGTGCGATCCATTACCTGATATTTATTTCTTACCCCAGGGGTGTAGGTTTGTATTACTCTGATAAGAACTGAAGTATTCTTATTCTGGTCTCACCGCTCAAAAAAACCCATTCGGTTTCCATTTGACTAAAGATAATAACCAGAGGCCATTTCCAAACAGAAACCACGATCAGTTTTCTTTGAAATTAAAAAGGAAAAGGACAGAATTAATTATTATCTTCCAAAAACATTAAAACTATGACAATCAGTGCTACTCAACTCCTAGTGTGGCAGTCCATCTAGTGGTTGCATTCACCTTTACATTAGATGCAAGACAAAAGATGAGAGATTAAGTCACAATAAATTAGCAGTAAATCACGTGTGTGATTTCTGAGACACTACAATAACCTAATTGAAGATAAACAAGAAGAAAGGCCCTGCAGACTAAATGAAGCCCCTTGATACTAATAGAAAAAGAGCGAGGCATATATTTAAAATTATAAAAGCAATTTCATGTTTCTGCTCATCATTGCAGAAAAGTTTGAATACCATTAGAGCCACGATAAATGACTGGCGTCCTTGAATACACAAGATGCCAAGTCTGTTTAACAGCACAATGAACAGCACATGAAGAACCTTTACTGGCAGCAGGGAACTCTGGGATGTAGTATTTGTTTAGACGGTGCAACATTGGGAATTACAGGAGCTGCAGATTAACTGTAATCAATGAGTCTAATGCAGTGACCAAACAGAAAGAAAAAATTAACTGTGCTTTGATCATTCACTGACACACATGGGATGAGATTAAGATACAAAGCTTCAAATATAAATTTATAGCGAACCTGTCATATGCCAATGCTGTTGCACAACATTAGTATTCACACCATCAAACTCCATTCCTGGAGCTATTGATTGCCAAATGCTAAAGGCCAGTCAAATAAAACGTAGTACTCAAGAAGAGTCTGAATGATCCCTAAAGACTAAAAAGGGGAACTGTAGCATGATCTAATTTAACCTGAACCTAGAGGTCTCTTCTCTCCGAGCTCTCGTCTAATCTGCGAATTCAGAAATAAACAACTCATCATTTCCACACTATCAGGAATAAACACAATTTACATCAAATAGCCTGATGTCTGATTTAATTAGTTTTAAGCTACAAATTAAGCACCAAGTTATAAGAACTACTCAACATCACATTTTCAGGGTGCAATTATTCTAATTAAGTTATTACCACTTAAAATGCAAACTGGAGTCACAGACAATGTCAGTGTTCAACATGTTTCTACAGTCCAAAATATTACTATACAATGCCTTGTTTCAAACTTATCTATATCCTCAATCCATTCACTAAGGTGCCCTTGAGCAGGTCCCTTAACCCCCAACTGAGCAGACAATGTAGGTCTATAGGAAAAAGTATTTTTGGGCCCCATGGCGAGTTGTAATTCACGGTTTGGCCACTATGGGAAGTTTGCCACAAAACCTGGCACTCTTCCTGGAGCCTTGACCCTTAACCCATCCTCTGGTAAGAACTCCTGCACCAAATGTGAGCCAATCACAAATGTGTGTAATGTTTGGTGTCCATTATATTTGTGGCCACTCAGTATATTTTAATCAGTTCACTTCTTCCAGTTGTCAAGCAGTCACTGTGCAAAAGTAAGACAGTTAATGAGGGCACCAGCTGTTCTCTGTGCCGCTTTAGTGCCGACAACTGAAGCAGCAGATACATTCCCATCACTGCAGCCTGGACTCATACCAGGACCTTGTATTTGAATAGTGATGACTCCCAGTATAAACTCCCTGCATGTATTATCTCTGCTTGCCTGTGATCAAATCCCAGGGAGGCTGTCTTCCTTCCTGGCTCCCCTGAATGCATTACCCTCTCCCTGTCATGTTTGAATGGCGAGACAGAATGTGTTACAAACCGCCTGTACTATGAATAAATATAGAAAAGCAACAAACCGCGACAATGACGCATCAGCAGCAGTTATGTTCCCTGTGAAATATTTTTTTAAAAAAAAGGGAAAACAGCCCTCAATTCAGATCATCCCCCCGATGCATTTTGCAGACATGCAGCATATTTCATATGTTGTGGCTACGTAGCTGACCGTTTTCTCTAGTATCTGAGCATAAAGCACATGAAAAACCCACACTTAGGGGCTCCACTGTAACTTGAATTTTAAGTCTGGATACATGATTTATAAAGTCTGGATGTACCAAGAGAAGCAATGCATTGCTCACAACATCATTAGACTTATTTATGCTATTCAGCAACAACACAAACAACAAGCAATGCGAGAAAAGGGAGAGGAGGAAAAGCAATCACAGATGTAGATGATTACACACATGCATACCATCTCTAGGCAACATGTAGATACACAAGGCTCTGACATTATAATATCCAGGCCTCAGAACTACAGCTCCGAAACTGTAAGCAAACTGTGACTGCGGTCAGAATGTGACAGTAAACCCTCTGAACTGTGGAGGCATCTGCCCCCATGGGTCTGAGCCCCTGCTGCAGCTGGATCTCATATCCAGAATACTGGGGAGGTATGAAGGTAACAGCGTGGTCGGGTGGGAGGGGAGTGAAAACATAAATTGCGACAAGGAATCTGGGTGAAGTTAAAGTTAAAGTTAAATTAAGAGCTTGATTTTGCGGCCAGCCAAAGATTTGAAGTTAGGTAACGACTCTGCTCTTTAAAAAACTATTAGCTGAAAATCTTTTGTGACTGATTTTATTCTAAAATATTTAACCCATTCAGGCGTATACTATAAGAACATATAAAAACTAGCTACAAAAAAAACGTTTATTTTTCTCACCGTTCTCCAAGCTCTTTTTATGCAAAATATCTACCAAACACTTTGTATCTTTATAACAATGACATTACAGGGTTGACCATTGGTGCTTTCACAATATTTAAACAATGAGATTTCTAATTAATAAAACATCAGTAATGTGGATATAATGGCTAAGATGGTAAAAGCAAATACTAAAACAGTATTGTAAGTTCAGAAAAGAATCGCATAACTTTTCTGTAATGCAGCCTTTAAAACCAGGAAAAGACAACACGCTAATATTGATATGTTTCATAGCTCTAGTGGAGGACACAGCTCCATCCTGTGTAGCTAAGGCTAACGTTTGTTATCTTTACCTACAGTTTAAAGCTACAACAAGGAGTTTATGGCCGTCTTGATTTCAACTGATCCATCTATATGACCTTAGTAAGCAAACAAGACCATCGGAGAGAAGATCAGCTTGACCCTCCCGTGTCTCTAGAGGTTGCTAAAAGCATGACGACGCCGGACAAAATACCGAAGTCGAGGCTTCAAAACACCAATCTACAAACAAATGGGCGACATCAACTTGTTACAGACAGTCTTGGCAAGGTCACCAAAGAGAAAAAGAAAAGAATGGACCGAAAGAAAAAAAATAATTAAATGGACAGTGATGGAGCACATGCAAAAACAAGAGTCAACACTAGGATTTAAAATTATTAAAAAACAATCCTGAATTGCCCCTCTTCCTTCTAGACTTGAATTGTCTATTACATTTATAAAATACATTATGAGGCAAAGCTTTAAACCAATATAGGAGTTTACATTGGTGGATAAAACAAAGCCAGTTGAAGCTTTGGCTAACTTTAGTTGAATGCAGCATTTGTTGAACAAAGTAAGCGCATGATGAGCAACGTCAAGATCTTTATCACACAGAAGACTACACGGTGTTGTAGTCTTCATTCTGGGAAAACAACTGCTTTTTCCCACAATATCGGCACATTAACTTAGACCTGCAAATAAATATGTACTTCATAGAGGTCAGGTTTTCTGTCAGGTTACTAAAAGTACTTTCAGAAAATTAGAATCGAGAATTATCTTGAGTGACCTATAAAATACATGCAAACAGGATATAAAGTCGATTCTCAAATGACTGGTCTGAAGCAGTTTTCTCTCGTTTGAAGATAGAAAAATAATGAGGAATGTTAGGTTGTAGTGGATTTTATGTATTTGCACATGTAGATAAGAGAAGTTTATGTTTTAAATTAATACATAAAGAAAGATATGATAATTAATTTGGGATATTATGAGGAATATTCTGGAGGAATGTATTGTGAAACATAAGAGAGGATCACTGTTTTATTATTCTGTTTTAATGACAAATGTAATGATTAACTGTATGATGCATGAGAATGAATGAATGTTTTATTGTTTAGACAATAGTTAAAATGGATGCCGATTGAAACCTAATGTGTTGCTTTTATTCGGAAGGCAGGATAATAGGGTTTTATTGTGAAGGGGAACTTCCTGTCCTTGACCGGAAGAGTGAGCTTTGACCTCGCCTGTTTACTAATTGGCGTAGCGAACAGAATGGCGGCATCCTTTGAACTGACCAATGGAACTAACCTTTAGGTGTGAATTCATTTGCATGACCATACTAATAGCCGAGCATTTGTTCTGGGGACATGGTTCTACTGGTCTGGAGACTCGAGACAGCCCCGGTCTGTGGCTCCCTGGGAGCTGCACTCCGTCTGTGGAGAGTTCCTCCTTTCTGGCCCCACGATCGTGAACGCTACATGAGTATTATCTTTGCCATTAAATATTGTTAAACTTTAACTCGAATCCTGAATTTCCTGCGGCCACGGGACCCGGAGCTTTGAACACGAATCTTACAGGAATCAAGTAGAAAGTTTACTGTGTGGTTTACACTGTAGTTCTTAAACTGGAGGCCACAGAGTCTCTGCAGGGAAGCCGATGTGTCGACATGTCAAACACAATAACTATAATCATTCATTGCAATAATTGCAAAAGCGATTGTTAATACGATCAGTTCCACCTGTTCTCTCCCTGCTATGTCAAGTCTAATGTCTGCTGTGAAACCTGATTACTCTGGGAACCAATAAGAGACATCAGTTATGTGATAGTAATAAGGCTATTAGGAGTCTGGTTAGTAAAATAAACGTTTAATAAGTCTTTTGACAGGAAAGAAGAAGAAAACCGATGGTAAACTCATCAAGCAAACGCATCAGTTAAATCTAAGAAATGGAGAACACTTTGTTTCTCTCCAGTTCACTGTCAATGTAACATAAGATCTTCTTTATGACATTAAACAATTATTATACATTAGTAACAATTAAAGTAAAGGTTTCTTAGGGAATGTTTCATACGAGTTTAACACTCAAAATATCCGGTAATATGAATCTTCAAGACTGTGGTTGTGCTTCGACCGGATTGTATTTGCAGTGGCCAGAAAACATGAGGTCACCAGACTCAAATATTACATATTGAAAAATCCTCATCGATGCCTGCATGTAAACGAAATGTTTAGTTTTTTTCTCAAATGAGCCTTACTCTCAAACAAAAACACAAATGGCACAATAAATAACCCAAACTGTTCATGTCACCCGTTGGCTCATCGTAATGTCCTCATGAATGAGTTTGACTTTGCTTCCAGGTGAAGTCTGAACACCATGAACGACTCTTTAAAAACTCGTTACGTTGAGGACCCACACTACGTGACGAGGATCAATTATAAGATGGATACATCTTTCATCTGTCATCTGTCATACCACTAATAAGCTACACACTGCCTTAGAAATAAGCGAGACGCACAGCTGCAACACTTTATGTCCAGTCACATTGAACAGTGAGAAGCACGTGACCTGCATTACCTCTGTGTCCCCACATACCGATTAAAACCTTTACAACGCGTAAAAGAGGAAATAGTACAACTCTTTAAAAAAACGAAATAAACCTTCGTATTGTCTCACCTGAGACTTGTCCTGCACCTTCACGCCGTTAGCAGCATCCGACAGGGCGCAGACATGTTGGATTGCTAAACGCAGCGGGCTGGTTGCTGCTGTTGATTACAACGCTGCCCCCTGTCGGCGCGGAGGAGCAGCTGCAGCATCAACCTCTGGTTGAGGTGTTGCTCAAGGACATTTCAGCTGGCGGTTTATAGATGACTATGGCAGTATTTATTTTTGACACGATTCAGTAGCTGCTCTGGAGTCTTCCGTTGTAGCTCAGGTGTCATGACAATGTTTGTGTAAATGGAGTTCTTCAAAATTGTATTTCTTCCATTTATATTTTACCCATGTTTCCAATCTTCCATTCCTCTGAGACCTTTCAGGGCACTATCACAGCTATTATATATCAGCTGGTTCCAACTCTTCATACATGGTAGACTCAACCGGCCTACTATTAAACTGATACATATTGATACCCAAGACTATGACTGAACCTTAACATCAAAATACTATATACTTTTATATACATTTTCCCCAAATTCAGTCTGACCTATTTGGTATCGTTGTTGTTTATTATTCTACTCTTTTCACTTTAGCTCCTCTGTGTATGTTTGATATTTACTGTGCAGCACTTCCTATGGTTCCTATGGTTTTCCTTTTCACTGGTGATAGTCAACTTCTGCTTCTTCTTGTCTGGAGGGATTTATTTGACAGCTCTGCTTATACTTTTACAAATACAGTTTTCTTCTTACTAACTTCAAGGGAATCGCATTGCTAAGCAACAGCTTGAGTTTACTGTTTACTTCCTATCTGTTTATGTAATTCACATATATTTCACCCAAAGGACCTATAAATTATTCCTTGCACGGCATTCAGTTATCAAGCTCCTCTTTTATTGAACCAGCTTCCACTTTCAGTCTGGGGTGCAGACACAGTCACCACATTTAAGAGTAGACTTAAGACTTTCCTCTTTAATAGCGCTTATAGTTAGGGCTGTCTCAGGTTTGCCCTGGTCCAGCCCTTAGATATGCTGCTATAGGCCTATAGGCTGCTGGGGGATGGGTTTTTTCAGATTTTTTGGGGAGTTTTTCCTGATACGATGTGAGGGGTCCTGGGACAGGGATGTTGTGTACAAAACAAACTGAATTTAATTTAATTGAACCAGAAATAAACTGTAAATAAACTGACATGGCCCACCCATTTTTAACTTTGGTCTAACTGTTGTTTATATATAGAAAAATGTTCTGATTTGTAATCACTGTGATTCACTTTGCTGTCCAACACTAAACTTACACAGGTTCAGTTGCATGCAATAAAAATCTCAGTCACCAACTGCTGTTTTCACCCACTATTGTGTTTAGTGGGAAGACGTCCTTTAAGTAGCTATTCTGGGACTCTAATCACATCACGTGATCTTCACCAGTAAAGTCAAGGGTCACCCGAATAGGCACCAAAAGATTCAGATTCAGATTCAACATTATGGTCATTGCACAGAGTACAGGTACTGAGACAATGAAATGTAGGTTATCATCTGACCAGAGCAGTGCAAAAAAAGCACTATATTAAAAAAAGTGCAATGCAGATAGAATATACAGTGGGTATGTGTAAATAGAAATAAACAGTAAATGTGTAAACATTCAAGTTAAAGGTGCAAGTGTCTATATGTAGACATTAAGGTGCGAGTGTGATTGGGGGAGGGTGTGGGGAGAGGTTGGCGATGATAAAGGGGAGATGGGGGGTTAATAGGATGCTCTCGATGGTGCAGCGGTGAAAGTTCCCCAGGATCTCAGGAGACATGTGGATCTTCTTCAGTCTCCTAGGGAAGAAGAGACGCTGGTATGCCTTCTTTAACAGGGTCGAGGTGTTGAAGGACCTTGTGTTGAGCTTTTCTGTTTACGAGTTTGAACAATGTTTAGACAACCAAAATGAATGCGTAGGCTGAAGTCTGGCAAGAGGTCTATAAAGCACAGTCGTTGACATGAGGTCACCTGCATGTCAACATTTTAATCATGAGTTTGTCCTTTTTGATAATCTCCTGTGACCTGGAGCAGAATAATCCTGTTATTAATTGTACATAATGAAAAATCATGAGCATTTGAGACCGTATTTCCATCCAGGGGGATAGAAACATGACTGAACATGTTGGCTAAATTGTTTTTCAACGGAGAGCAAAGCCGACAGCATTTCTAATATATATATATATTTTTTTTCTGAAAATGTATTTGATTGTATCTTAATCCAGTAGAAACAAATGCATATTATCATAACATTAGTAATATATTAAAGTCATTATTGTAATACACTTACTGCTGGGATTTCTCTTATAGATTAACTTGTTTTCCTCGGCTGAATTGTCTTTTACTCCAATATTGTTCAAAGAAAATAAGCTGCTGGCATTAACAACAAATTAATCAGTCTTAACTTAAATACATGATGGCAGAAATGTAACCGGGGAAAAAAAACTATTAAAATATTTTATTTGAAATACATTCAAGTTATTTACAGTTTCCTTTGATACTGGTACTGTCCACGTTGACAGGTTAGGTGATTGTAATTGTGGGATATTCTACGACATAAAACTTTCAGTTAAACAAATTCAGAAAACAAAACACCATACAAAAGTGCTGAAAGTGACAAAAGATTTTAGAAAATGTAAATGTTAGTTTTTTTTACATCAAGATGTGAATGGTGCAATCCAAAATGTAAATATCAAATATAGTTTTCTCCTCTTTGCAATAGACAAAGCCGGCCCCCACACATGTTTATGTTTCTGATTTCCCATACACATTTTAAGTCAGGGTTAATCACTTAAAGTTCAATAATACAAAATAAAATGAAATTCACCAAAATGTTCACAGTACATTTGAGGTAAAAATCACAGAGAGGAATGTTTGAAAGAGATACAGAAAGGGTCACACATATCTTAAGGCATGTTAAGATGTTTAATAAATAATTTGATATTCTAAAAAAAACATGAGAAAGTACCATTAAAAACACAGGCAAGGCTTCACAGATCAGTTTGGGGAGTTGGTCACATTTAGGGAATTCTCATGGGGGAGAAATTCCCTCAATAGGAATGACAGGAGCATCTGTTATGAAAGATAAAGCAACACGATTAGAACAAGATTTGTGTATTATGTTGAATAAAACGTGACAATTAGATACAATAAACGAGGGATGGTGACAGAAAGTAAATGTTGAGCACTCACATAGACCAGTGTTTTGTTTTCTTTACTGTTCTGGAAAAGATTAAAAACAGTCTCCATGTCTGTCTTCTTCAGGACAAGATAGTTTGAATCTACAGAGAAAATTAATTTAGATAGATTAGCAACTGCCAGAAATAGGTGTGTATTTCCCATCGGTGCAGAGAGGCGTCACCCACATCTGGCGTTGATTAGGTTGTGCGCCCTTTCCCTCGTCTCGTTTTTCTGCTCGTCAGTGCGAGGAGAAGAAGGAGGAGCTGCTGGTGGAAAATCTGGCCACTGTTTGTCGCGCATGCTGTCAATGAAAGCGGCCATCTGCACCTCCGTCGGGTTCATCTTGTTGAGGAAAGAGTTCACTTTTCTGGAGAAGAATACAACCATAAGTCACTCCTATAGACAAGGATCCAGGTGACCTATACAACTCTGTAAAGGGTTTGGGAGTCAGCACCAAACTCACTTTTTCAAGATGGGCATAACCGGTTTCAAAATGGCATCAAATATGTTGATGAGGATGGAGTTCCCTGTTAAGACAGACCAAGTATTAGGTTCATCTTTGATAACATCCTAACAAATGGACCATTTCAATGAGTTTGCAGGTTCAAGCTCACAAAGCTCTGTAGCTGCAGAGTTGGGTGCGTTTTCCCTTCATCCAAATCCCCCCTCTAAGATAGAGGGTGTTGTATGTCTATGAAGCTCTCTGCCTTAGAGGCAAATAAAATGGACTTGACAATTCTCTGCAATTTGGGCACTGTTAGATATGTTTTACATACCAATGTCAACGTCAGCGTAAGTAAGTCAGTCAGTGTAAGTAAGTCAGTCAGTAAAAATGGTAAGTAAAAATATGGATTAATACTGGTTTAACAAGACTACTAATGATCTATAGCTTATCAAATGTTTAGACTGTTAACGGTTTCTTCCTACCTTCCAGTGAGGCGAGTGTCAGGCCTCGACAGGTTGATTTTCTTTTAGTGCTGAAATCAACTAAAACAACTGTCTGTCTTCGAGAAAAATGCATACATTTATCTAAAAAGCTGCTGTATGCTTTAAAACAACCTACAAAATACAAAAACACTGGTGTGATCGTCAACCTATTAATGTTGTGAACGAGAGTTTGAACGAACCAGATATTTCTTTCAGCAGATCAAAAATGGCTTTGGTCGCCTCCAGCTGCTCCCAGTTGACTTGACTCTTCTGACACTGGGAGTCCTCCCCTCTTGATGAAGTGCCCTGGTCCTTCCCTTTTGTCTTGTGTCCACCTGACATCTTGAAACATACACTGAAATTAAGCAGCGCCAGGCCTTCTGTACTCTCCTGCAAGTTCCCATTCTGGCTGTTGTGAGAGTCTGAATCTGGTGGGTCTTCATCACTGGCGTTCTTAGTCGAGACCAGAGACTCTTGTGACCTTGATCGGGTCAGTCCTTTGAAAATCATTTTAATGTGAGAGGTTAAGGGATTATCAGAGTCCTCCGTTTTGTCTTGGGAACAGTTTCCATTTGAAGAATCAGAGTTAACAGCAGAGGGAGTTTCTGCTTCTTCAGGCGGTTCTGAAGGAGAACCATGTTGGGAGATAACAATAGTTGGGATTGAAGCACCGTGAACATCACTGCCTTCCTCAGTAAAGGCATCGGGGTTTTCTAAAGGCAGAGCTGTCGATTCCAGATGTAGAGATGGTTTTATGATTTCTTTAGGAGCTTCTGTTTGAGGGCTGGAGCTCTGCAGAGGAAAACAAAGGAATCAAGTTGTGACAGCTGACCCAGAGACAGCTGCCTTTGTGCTACAGAAGACACCAGCGGCTGAACTAATCCATGTCGGTTCAGTACGATTTTAAAAAGGTGCACATAAAAAGAAAAAAGGCAAATAAAGTAAATGTACTATTTACAAGGAGCATTACAGTGACGTCAGCTTGAAACTTCATGTTTTTAACAGAAAGCCTGTGTGAACGGGTGATGCAGAGTTTGAAAGATATGGACGTCTATCATAAAAGAAAAGGGGGGGGGGGGGGGGGGGGGTGCTGCGGGTGAATAGTGAAACAATCCATCCTATGACTTTCCTGAAACAGTTTTACTTTCGATGGAAAACGTCATGAGAATTCATAACGACTTCGGAAAAAATTAAAGCTGTGCCATAGTCAGACTGCAATTTGATGCTACGATAAATGTTTTAGATTTTTTTAACTCCTTTATGAGTAGAATCCATTATTTTTAGAGCTAGACTCCACTCTGAGCGTCTCACTTGTTATCGTTCCATGAGACGTGAACGTTTATATCATTCACAGATTAAAACAATTTAACTGGTTACGCACAGTCTTTCTATTACCGATGGGAATTAATGTACAGAAGCAAAGGTTGCAGTGAAGAGATATGTGAACCTTTACCTCCTCTTCCTCTTGACCTGGAGTCAGGAAGTAAGCCAAGCCGCTCAGAAGACCCCACACACCTCCACTATGTTCCACTTCATTCAGCAGTTTGTCAAGAGGGCAGAGGAACTGGAAAACCGGTTGAGTGAGGCCGATGAGATTATCAGAAACTAATTCCTGGAAAAGAAAATAACAAAATGTTGAGTCGTGAAGGTTACAATTTAAGTGTTCATCTGTCCACAGATCTCAGATGTTCTGGTATCTTTCACCTGCAGAAAGTGCTCCACTGACACTCTGGCTTCTTCTTTGACCTCCCTGTTGACCTCGGACTTCTCAAGCACCAGAATAGTGGGAAGGCTGGTTGAGTCCTGAAAAAAGATGACGATAAGAAAACCTCAAGACTGAACAGTGCTTGGTCCCCACTAGTTTTGACATCTGGCTAAAGTTTTTAACTGTATCCCATATGAGTGCAAGTTGAATTCCAGACTTGAATTTCGTAAGAAATGAGCATTGTTGTTTTCACAACAATGCTCATGCTGAATAGACAGAAAACCACAACGAGTTTCTGACCTAGTTTATGAATAAAAACACCTTCCTTTTCCTTTATTTATTGTTTTTTCAAAAAAGGACATACATTAAAATGTATCACACATCAAAATAGCCAAGCAAACTACACCTAAAGCCCTATTAGCACGGGACTAGTATTACCAGTGGACTTGGTACACATTTGATCTGAGGACACACTTTGACTGCTCATCATTCAGTACCACACCACACTCACTCTCCTCTAATCTGTTCACCAGGCTGTGACTGTAAATAGTCCCTGAACATGTTCGATAATAATTATAATGACAACATATTAGCATATTCTACCTGGTGTATCGTGATGGGTTGATTTGCTTGCTTGCAACTACAAAAATACAGTGAAGTCTGGTCAAATCAGATAATGCAAAGCCAATAACAACAGAGTCTAATTTAGCACAATGTTGCATAAAATCTTTAAATAAATACCAAATCGTTTTAGGTTGGTCCACAGTATTGCAACACAGCAAACCTGTTACTCACTCTGTTGCGAGTTTATTAAGTACACTAAGCTGAAACTGAGTCTAATACCACAGTCCTGAAAAACATCCTCCTTTATTGAGCTTTAAAAAAACATATTTATTCAGTTGTGCCAACATGCTTTAAAACCACCTCAATCGTGCCAGTGCCAAAACACTCCACTGCAGCGAGCCTTAACGACTTTCGCCCTGTTGCAGTTACACCCATCATGAAGTGCTTCGCCTTGGCTCATCTGTTACCAAAACCTGCTTACTACCCACACTCGACCCCCTCCGATTCATCAGAACCGGTGTACAGAAGACGCCATCTCCACAGCGCTTCACCCCGCCCTCTCCCACCTCGACAATAAAAACACTTACGTGATAATGCTGTTCATCGATTTCAGTTCAGCATTCAACACCATCATCCCCTCAAAACTGAATACCAAACTAGGTGACCTTGACATCAACACCTCCCTCTGCAGCTGGATACTGGATTACCTAACGAACAGACCCCAGTATGTTAGGTTAGGTAATCACACTTCCTCTACCCTCACCCCAAGCACTGGCATCCCACAGAGCTATGGGCTGAGTCCTCTCCTCTACTCCCTATTCACCCACGACTGCACATGGTTCAAACACCATCATCAAGTTCGCAGACGACACAACGATGGTGGGCCTCATCCATAACAACGATGAGTCGGCCTACAGGGAGGAGGTCCGGCAACTGGCGCTGTGGTGCGCCAACAACAACCTGGCCCTCAACACCGGAAAGACCAAGGAGATCATTGTGGACTTCAGAAAGTCTAAACGCTGCACACACGCCCCCATCCGCATCAACGGAACGAAGATTGAGCGCGTCTCCAGCTTCAGGTTTCTGGGTGTCCACATCTCTGAGGACCTCTCTTGGACCCTCAACACCTCAACCCTGGTCAAGAAGGCACACCAGCGTCTCTTCTTCCTGAGGAGACTGAAGAAGATATACATGTCTTCTCCTCAGATCCTGGTAAACTTCTACCGCTGTACCATCGAGAGCATCCTTACTAACTGAATCACAGTTTGGTATGGGAACTGCTCTGCTTCAGACCGCAAACTACTGCAGAGGGTGGTTAAAACTGCCCAACGCATCACCGGTACTTCACTCCCTGACATTGAGTCCATCCACCTCAAGCGCTGCCTGCGGAGGGCTTGCAGCATCGTCAGGAACCCCACACACCCCAGCCAACGATTGCTTGTCCTCCTTCCCTCTGGGAGGCGCTACAGGAAGCTCCGTTCCAGACCAGCAGGCTCAGGAACAGTTTCTTCCCCTCAGCAGTCAACACCCTCAACTCGTTGACATCCCCCCCTCCATCATCCCCACATCACACTTGCACCTTAATGTTTACATAATTTTACTGTATATACATATATCTGCATTGCACTTTTTTTTGTAAATATACTGCTCTCTTTGCACTGACGGTCAGATGCTAACCGATATTTCGTTGCCTCAGTACCTGTACTCTGTGCAATGACAATAAAGTTGAATCTAAATCTGATCTTATTCAACTTGAGCATCATTTTGGAGTGAGCTGTTTGCATTATATAGCATTTCTGTTATTTAGCCCACCCTCATTGAAATGAATGGGGTGGACAAAATAATAGAAACAAGTATCACACAATACAACTCAACAGCATCACAAACTACTGATTTATTACAGGACTGAACTAGGTGTACCTAATAAACTGACCAGTGTATATCAGATGTGATTTGGATCAGTTCAAAAGCAACATTGTATATAAAACAAAAAAATAAAACACAAAGCATGTCCTCCCATCTGCCTTTTACCTGCCATCTGTTGCGGAAGTATATAACATCCATGTAGGTCTTCCTGATGTCCCACTGGAGGTTCTCAGGGCTCCCCTTCTCCTCCAGGTGAATGGTGAAGATTAGTTCCGCCTCCCAGTCGGCCTACAACACAGTCGACTCCGGCTCAAACTGCAGCTCAAATATTAACAAACCATCCAAGGACAAGCTTTTACAGAGCCTCAGCGGACAGATAACAAGCCTGCAGGACATTCCCCACTGTCTGCGATATTTATAACTCACATGAGGGATGCTGACAGCCCAGCGGCCAACGCGCCACATCTCAAACGAAAGCTTGAATTCCATCATGTCCTCTTGCACGCTTGTCAAGTAGTCTTCCAGATCACTGTCCTCCTTGTGGTGTTTGGCCAAAAAAGCAACAATGAATCCATCACGTTTCACAAATTGTCATCTTTAACACATTGCGTTACAGTTGCAGCGGCCTCACCCTGTCAGAGTCCTGCAGGCTGTGAACGGAGCTCTCCCTGCTGCTGACATCGCCCTCGTTGGACACGTCTCCCGGGATCGCCAAGATCCTCAGCATCAGCTCCTGCTCCATCTTCTTCATCTTCTTCTTCTTGTCCTTCTTACACTTCACCTTGTCCACAAATTTAGACCATCCTTCTTTCAACTTGTTAGCTGAAAATGACAACCACATGATAAGACATTTCCACAACTTTCTCTTACCCCCTTTTTATTGTTTATGGCACAGCAGCACTGAGGAAGCACAATGTCCTTGCCTGATATACCGAGTACTGAACATGGAGAGCATAGCAATGCATTTTACCTTGACTGCAAACATGCATTTGTCTTTCTGCACTGTAAGCATAATTAGTAATCACACATGTAATGTTATAATCAGTAGCCCAATATGGCCTAATAATCAACATGTGCCCCATCAGATTTAAATAATTCTTACAGATCGTGACAAATAATGTTTTTTTCAGAATTTATGATCATTACAGATTTTATACATATTTGTAATATCTCAGGGTTCATTATCATGGTATATTTCAGTCTTATTTAGTGATTATTACTGTTGGGTTGTTTGTTAAAACAAAGAGATAAGAGATGATTGAAGACAAAACAGAAATGATTTGGCATTCCTTTGAGTGTTTGTGTAATTGTCCGTAACAAACAAACAAGACACAGGGGATTAATTATGTGCTGAAAGGCAGGCTGAGAAAGGAAAGTATAATGTCACGTAGTAGACAACATATTGCTATTCATCAAACTGTCATACAAGACGTTATGCAAGCCAAGGCCTCTGTTCTCTCAACACCCACAGACTACTCCGTCTGTGTTTCTCATGTCTCCATTATCTTAATCTGAAATGTTTTCACACTCAAAGCTGAAAACCAGGTTTTCAAGGTAACTTCAGGTTCAGAGTGTGTCAAACAGCCTTTTAATCAGAACAACTCAAATCCCAAAATGAACCTTTTCTTTTGGTTTTGATCCGTGTTCTGGTTGAAATCCCTGCTCCCTCCAAGCTCCTAGAAATACAATAAACATAAAAACAGCCATCAAACAAAACCAGGTCAGCTCCAATTTCCAAACACAGGAGTTGGCTCTCACAGCCGTTGCTTTGAGGCTCACTGCAACGACGGGGAGCCGGCGGGGAGCAAAAGATGACAGACACTCACTCATCTCTGCCCTCGCCCTCCTGTGAAGCCAGAGAGGTTTGATCCGGGTCTGATCCACAGAGCTCCTCCACAGAGCCTTTGGGGGTCACGCTGTCCAGCTGGCTCACCACTAGCTGGTTCAGGTTGTCGGGGTCCGACAGCCATCTCACCAACAGACCCAGCCCTGAAAAAAACCACCAACACACTCATCCCAAGTTCTGTTCATCATGACGTAAACACACTGAAGTCAGGAGGCACAATATTCACATTTAACCATATTAACAGATTGTAATGAGCCACGTTCATGAACCACAATGGTTACCCTTTGACTTTATTGTGTTATCCGTAAAATGTTTCAATGAATATGTATTTGTGTACGATCTGTTATATATAATTATATAGTGTCTTCTTAAAAACAGCTGCAGTTAGTGATAATAGATTCCTTAATGGAAAGTTTTAAAAAGATAGTTTAACATTTTCCAATTTATGCTAATTTGCCACAAGCTCTAATTTACATGTTGTAACTTATTTGTTTAATTCATACAAGAAAGAAAGTTGTCTTATTTCCCGAAATGTCAAAATGTTACTATAAATTTGGCCCCTTGAAACATTTATGACTTCTAATGTGTTGTGTGGTACAATACATCACAATATTATCAAGTTCACAGTGAAAGCAAAGTCCTTTATAATTTTCCCAATTGTTCCAAATTACTGCAAAACACTCAAATATGTATCCATGTATGAGCAACGCTATATATTTAGAAATGAGCCACTTCTAAGTGAGAAGATGAAACTATGAAGATAAGGATTTGACTACAGCCGTCAAAAATCACTTATTTTAACTGAGCCACATGCATAATTTAAAAAAAACCCTACTGTACAGCAAGACTCCCAGAGATAAGACACGTTATCTGCTTCTAATGAAAAAACCTTAAAAGGGAACTGGAAATTCACTGCGGAAGTTTGCGAGCATTCATGTCCGCAGTTCTACAATGCCACTGACAAAAAGGGATTACGTATGATTCACACTAGTAAAAGGAGTTCGGCTTAGCTCTTTTGTAAGAGTGTATTCCTGCAGAAAGAGAATTAAACGCTTTCTTACCCTGTAAAGCAATAATCTCATTTAAGACGCAGCGGTTGACCTCTTGGCCCCTGAGAGAGTCGGGGAAAAGGTTACGTACTAGAGCATCAGAAAACCTTCGGAGAACTGCGATCTCCTCTGCTCTGGAGCTGAACAAGAGCTCTCTGAAACGGAAAGCAAACAAGGTTATTATTATAATAATAAGTATCCTGGATCATAAATGTTTATCACCACTATCTGACAACCATTAAATCTAAATATGTTACACCATTTAGCATAAAAACAACCATTAGGCTGTCACTGCGGGTATGATCTTGTAAAAGGTAAGGTCAATTATTTATAGGTTATAAAATGTATGCAGGTATTTATGGAGTTCAGACACTTAACTGAGTGCAAAGAGTAACTGAAGCTGCCTGAATTCTAAGAGAAACTTTCACCTGTCAGATTGCTTCGCATTATGCAAGTGCTGAGTCAAAATACGAACGGAGCCCACGACCGCCTGGCGAACATCAAAGTCTTTGGCTCTCTCAATGATCCGGTCGATTATGAAGTCAAACTCCCTGCCGAGCACCTGGTGCAGAGGCTGGTGCTCGCGTGGCTCGGGGACGCCGTACCAAGGCCGGACCAGCTGGGCGTAGGCGCACTCGAACACTGAGGACAGCAGTCACAGAGGAAGATTCACATTCACACCAAACTCCTACACTCTCCTCCCGAACATTAAACTCGGGAGCGACTTAGAAGCTTGTTTAGTGAAATTCAAACTGTGTTTTTATTTCACACTTTGGCGCAGAGTTCCTGTCCAAACAAATCAATTCAAAACGCAGCAAGAAAATGACAGGATTTCCCTCTGAACGCGATGTAGACGGGTGCCTTTTGTAAGCATGTTTTATTTACAGCAACATAATGTTATTTAAATCTAATGTTCAGAAAAGCTGAGATGTCTGTAGACCATGAGATTTTATTAAAAACTATGAATTATTCATTTTCTCAATTATTTAGAAGCACACATTGACTTTCAATGAGCAGAGCAAAAAAACAAGCACTCTACATGTAAATAGACATTTTATATACGATATGTGTGTGTAAAAATAGTGCAACAATCAAGCTTTATACTTTGTTCAATTGACAAAATCAGAAGAAAGACTCCGATCAAGTTTGTGCTGGAAAAAGGGTCATCGTGTGTGAGGTAAGGACAGTTTAAAAAGGAAGGTGTAAAGAAAAAAGAAGGAATACAGGGAACTGGAAAAATGAAAATGATTGCAAAAAGATTATCTTGCTTTCTCAATTCCACAGTGTTTCAATGTTTTTCAAGGTCTGACTTGAGTCAAAACATGAAATACATGTTTAAGGCCAAGGAAACTGAGCTCAGAGCTGTGATGCCAATATTAAAGCTTAACACTGCACACAAACAGAAACTTAACACTGCTGATTACCAGTTATCTTATTTCCATATTATTGTATCTCAGCCAACCCATCTATTGAGAGGGAGGTTGTTCATCCTCTTCTTCCTGTCTGTTAAGCTCCTCCTCACCTCATGTAACATGAGACCCAGCTGCAGCTGTGTCTAAGCAAAACTGCCCTTTTCAAATGTGTCAAGTCAAAACAGATGTAAAAAAATGGCTGACAAAACACCCTCGAGTCAAAAGCAGAACCTTGATTTTTGTTTTGTTTTCAACATTCGCTCGCATCTCACGTGCATTTCTGAACTGTAAAGTCAGATGTGTTCATGCCACCTAAACACATTTTCTTCTGCTGTGTGAGACATGCCTCACCTTGTTGGAGAGACGTCTTTACATGTGGATACTGAGACTCCAGTGGTTCAGCCTGCTGGCTGCTTTCTCCATCTGTCACGTCTCCCTCGACTGTTTCCTGGAAAACACAAAACTATTGAGCCACATGCCAAGAATCAATGACATTCAGAGCACTGAGAAAACTTCAGCATCCGTAAGTGCTGAACTCTGGGTGACAGAGGGCTATGAGATGTGTGAAAACAAGTTCTTCAGGCCTCAGTCCAGAAAAAAAGCACCTCCGGCTACAAATAAGAATAATTCAATATTAGAGTAGTTGTATTGATCTCACCGCTCTATGTGTAACAAGTCCTGAAAACTGGGAAAACAAGTTATTTCAAGGCATCCTAAATTGACATAGTATTATTATTACATTAATTAAAAGACTTCATCTCATTTATGTAAACACAATGTTGTTTAAAGTGGCATCATATGATCTAATAATGCACTTTACACTCACATAATCTAACATTTAACTCAGTTTGGCTACAACGCTCGTATAAGAAAACCATTTCCTGCGATAAAAGACAAAGCAACAACTAAATGTATTTAATACCCGGAGTGGATTTTCCTTCGTCTCTTCATCAGTTTGAGTGCTGCTCTCTCGTCCACCGGTAACGAATAGCAGTGGGGTAGAAAAACAAAAGAGTAAACATATAAAGTACTGTGTCAGTGTGTGGCTGCAGTCTGCAAAATACCACAGCAAGCCGAGCGTTATGGCGATGGAGATGCGCCACAGAGACATCTTCTTTTCCTCCAGGAGGCTCTTTCCGCTCGCCTATCTCACGTTGAGCTGATGTGTGTTGCACATAGCCGGAGCGGGTTGTTCATCTACATCTTTAGCGCCGAGGGAAACGCCGCTGCTTCCTCGGAACACGAACTGACGCCGCGGAGAAGAGCCAACTTTATTAACCCGATCATAGCGGCGCTGTGATTGGCTGAAGGAAATGCCCGCGTGCCTGTTGTTGATTATGACAGGATGCCATCTAGAGGTTAAAGTGATCACGTCTATCTAGCTATCTATCTACAGCTATTCTACATGTTTTTATTGTATTTCTTTTTTCTATTCATGATTCTCGTACTTTTTTATTTATATTGTTGTTTTTTCTTACTATACATTTATATGTTATGCACCAAAACACTATGGTAAATTCATTGTATGTGAAAACCTACTTGCGATGTCGGATTCTGATTCTGATTTAAAGTAGAAGTAGACATACAAATGCCACAAGGTGGCGCTCATACTGCTCTTCAACTAAACAACAGACAAGGAACCAATCAGCGAGAACTGTTGTGGGATTTTTACAAGGAAAATACACAATAAGAGTGACAGTAAACACACGTGAGAAATAGTTCAATAATTGCTAGATATTGCATTCATGCATGAGGCGAAACACTTGAAGCTGAAGACAAGGCTTTAGTGGTATTAAATAATACGATGCTCTCTCAACATTATGAGTTAAACTATTGAGCAGAACGGCTTGTATACTAATACAGCTCTATGTAATATTTAAAAAACACTTAAGCTATAAAAGGCTTCATGTTACTGCGTGACATTTAAAAATCCTACTCCCTTTTAACTACACGGATAAGTCATATAACTGTGTTTATTCCACGTGAGAGGAAATCACTGAGGTCATGACCCGGTGGATTTATGACGTATTTCATTCAACAGTTGAAATTACGCAACAGTCGGCCTGACAGAAGGCTTTTAATGTGAAGGGCTGAAGCTCCACTGATACATAGACCTCCACGTGGATACACACACTGACTATCAAGCCCCTTTTCAGTGGTTGATTACATAAGTACTTTTATTCAAGTCCGATACTCTACTCATGTACAATATGCTTTAGTATTATTAACTTACTAGATTTTTTGGAAATTATTGTTGCATTTTGCATAACATAACTAGATTTGTTTTATAGATTTATAAAAATACAAATATTTGTTTTACATTTGATACTTTAAGTATCAGTATTTGTCAGTATGTAAAGACAGTACATTTACTCAAATACTATACATATAAAATGGTATGTACTTTATACTGTATTTAATTTAAATGCACTATAATATTGGCAGCAGAAGGGCTTAAACTGGATGCACCATTCAGATTTGTTTAGTATCCATACTGTTACCTGGCATTTGGGTATCGGCAGATACAGATGCGATACTAGTGTTTAAGACATCAGACTTGACTTAAACAAAATGTAACAACTACATTGATAAATGTTGCCTACTGAATTGTCATTTATTAAAATAATGGTATCAAATACAAAATCAGTCTATTATCATCAATACCCGATCCATCTATTTGAGTCAGAATTGGACCGATATCAGTATCTGTACCGATGAATCTCAAGCTTAAATGTTTACTTTAATGGCTTTATTAATCAGAATATTTTTCACCATGTTAATTTGGGAATTAAACTCTCCCTGACCGGAAGAGACGACAGTTGTGTCCCTGACTTGACCTCGAGGAGGCTCGGGCGTATCTAAAGCCACACAGACAGACAGTGTGTAAATGGCTGTGATCCCTTCTCACTAATCCTTGTTGAAGTTGTAATGGAGCAGCTGTAGAAGGAGGCTACCTGCTGAGAGCCTTTTGGTGATGGAGAGGTCAAAACAGTATTACAACTCATTTCCCTGGGTTAGTTACGCCCAAGACTTTCTGAATCACTGAAAGGAGATTATGTTACGCTCAGCTGCGTAAATCAAGTAATCTGATAGTGTTGCTAAAATTAAGCTATGTCCTCGATTTAAGATCAGTCTGAGTCGAGTGTCCAAGACAGATATTGTGTCTACAAAATACTTAGATAGCCGGGTGCTTTTAAAGTTCACAGGACCACGTTCATCTCAATGTATGAGAGTTTCTGCCATTTTACTCTTGAGTAAATCTAATCAAATATCACAAATACAGAGAGAAAGATTAATTTGTATTGTCATAATGCTTTTGGACATTTCCTTTGATTCATAAGTGAAGAGTCGTGTGGGAAAAATACAAGACAGAATTAAACCTCTGATGAACTGCAAGAGTTGAATAATGGTTCAATTGGTCTAATATTTTTAGGCCCAATATAACTTATTTCTATAAACTCCATTTATATAGCCACACTTTCAATAAAAGTAATTATGAATGCAGTGACTGAACACTCAATTTTCTTTTTGTGAAGTTAAAAGCCGGCAGCAGACACAAAACCCTACTGCCATCTTTCAAGTCTGCTGATAAGAATGTCAGACCACGAATGTCTGATAGCTTCATAATTGAAACGGCGCATTTTTTAATCATCCCAAAATTGATAGATAATACTTTGAGGGGGAAGCAGCTCTGTAAATGGTGAATTATAATGGCATAAAGACTGCTAAGTGTCACAAAGTGACAGAATGTTAGTGAGATAATGTGTCCCGTTGCAGACACTTGAGATGTCAAATAGAGGAAACAATTTATGTGGAGTCGTAATGATACAACTGTCCCACATTCATAACAATTTGAATGACAAGTACACACGTTGTTTAGACACCAAGAAGTACACAATGTCCTGCTTCTTTACAGACGACAAGATCATGTATCAGGAGGAATTCAATGTGTGGCAAGCCTAAAAATACTCTCCAACACTATCCTAGAATCTGTCTAGGTGCCCCTTTCCTGTAATACATAGCTAGAATTGAGTTTTTAAATGCACTTTAGTTAACAAATCTATAGAACACATGACCAGGATAATATATCACTGGAACAGGTGTCAGTGGTGAATGGTCCAACAGCTCAAGGGTAAAGTCCTCAGGTCAGACCAGTTAGTCAGAAGAGACTAGACAGGGGATAAAAAAAAGAAGTATATTTAGAAGGTTGCATTAATCCACCTCACGACAGGTAATCCTGGTTGCTTTTCAGTCCCTTGTGTAAATATTCTGCTGAACAAAATATGTAAAATAAGACTGGACAAATATTTTTTCTGCAAGCATGCGCTGGATGAAATATTGTCAGGTTGACTCTCAGCTGATTTCAACCTGAGAGACCTCTGCAACTCCACGCTTATGATTCACACAGCAGGCATTCAAACGGCTTCCTGAAGCAACACAACGGAGCAGTCACTACTGTTACCCTTCAGACATGACACTGTCACAAAACCAGGCAGGAGATTCATTCGGTAGGTTGCGTTTATTTTTCTTTTTCTAGGCAAAGTTCCTGTGTTGAGGGAATGACATTCTGGTGAGATAAAAGAAAAGAAAAAGCATGGGGCCAAGAGAAGAGCGCAAAACAGATTCCCCCAGTTCAACTAGTAGAACATACTAGTTGGTCCCTATAAATATAGTTTGGCATTTAGGTCCTTCCAAATGTACAAGATATGTTACAGTTAAACTTCACAACATGAACAGTGGACATACAAAAACCGTTTACATGACTTTCTTAAGCTCATCATACAAGACAAGCACGAAGGCTCCTCCCATGCCTCGGAGCACGTTGGACAAGGCCCCCTTGAAGAAAGCCTTGGAGCCCTCGTCACGTGCGATCTTCTTCCAGCAGTCAATGGTGCCGGTGTACATGATGTCGGCTGAGGAGGAATACAGAATTACAAAAGACGTCACGTGTTTATTCTACCAACACAGCAACAGAAGTTGTACTTTCTATGTTTCATTTATTACCTCCTTTGCGTCCAGACTGCATCATCATACGACGACGAACGGTGTCGAAGGGATAGGAGACAAGACCAGCGACCGCTGTCACAGACTGAGCGATCATCCAGCTGACGACAATGGGTGTGTTCTTGGGGTCTGGGAGCATGCCTGCAAGAGAAACGTCAATCAGGAAGGGGAACTAAAAGTCTCAAAAGGCCAGGCACAGAGAGACACATGACGCTTTGCAAAGCTTTTCGATGAAAACTCACCCTTCGCTGTGTCATAGACACCAAAGTAAGCAGCTCTGTAGATGATAATGCCCTGTACTGACACGCTGAAGCCCTGGTACAGACCCTTGATGCCATCAGACTTGGAGATTTTCACCAAGCAGTCCGCCAGGCCTTTGAACTCACGCCCCTGTCCGGTTTTGCCGACATCAGCACCCAGACGTGTTCTGGCGAAGTCGAGGGGGTAGACGAAACAGAGGGACGTGGCTCCGGCAGCACCACCAGACGCCAGGTTACCTGCAAAGTATCTCCAGAACTGCTTGTGCTTGTCCACCCCGTCGAGGAAAATCTTCTTGTACTTGTCCTTGAAAGCAAAGTTGAGGGCCTGAGTGGGGAAGTAGCGGATGACATTGGCCAGATTTCCTCTCCAGAATGCGAGGACGCCCTGCTCTTTGGGAATCCGCACAATGCAGTCAATGATGCCCTTGTACTGCATGTCAGCGGTGATCTGTTTGCTGGCATGTTGTACCTGCGATGGGAGGAGAGACACAACAGCGCATTAGAGATAACAAAAAGGACGACGCATTTCTTCATTAGTGTGAATGACCTTCTAACCTGACCCTCTAACTTGTCTTATCGTGACTCCCATTTGACATATTTGCATCCACGTGCGAGTACAACTCTGATGGCATCCATTCAACAATTCCCTGGCCCCTCCTGCATGCTGCTGCTGCTGCTGAGCACAGGCCCAGTGCGGCAGTGGAGTTCCACTATGGCGCGCACCTTGCTGTGACCTTGGCTGCGTGGTGCCCAGGCCTTGGCAGCGCACTGTAAGCCAGCAGCCTGCTTGCCGGTGCATTACGTAACAGGTCCGATGCGCCTCCGTTCGGCTCATTCCTCATCTTTGTCTGCAGCGATCTCCGACACAGATACCCGGATTCACAACGTCGACACTCCAGCTTCTACTCTCGACAGTGCAGCATCTCGGAATCATGTCTTTTACCACCGCGCCATCTCGTTACATTTCACCCTCCACCCCCTTAGAAATGGCAGCACATAAGCGCTGCAAATCAATGTGTGGTGAACACACACACACACACACACACACACACACACACACACGAGCAGACGGCGACTAATTGCGGCGCCATGAGAAATAAGTACGTCGACACTCACTTGGAGAAGAAGCTTGACTCTCTCAATGGGGGCTGCAGCTGTTTTGGAGATGGCAGCGGCGATGCCACCAGCCAAGAAGTCCTTGGCGAAGGAAAGAGCGGTCTCATTCATCTTCAGATGTTACTCAGACACCGTCCCGTTACTGCTTGTCGGTGATGTTTGCCGGTGGAGTTGAAATGGCCGACTGCAATCTGGAAGAGAGGGGATTTAAGGAAACTGAGCGCGAGAGAAAGCGTGAACTTCCGACTCTTGTGTCTGATTGGTCAGCTGTGAGGCAGGTGGGCGGGGTCAACCAATGTCCTTTATTTCAGATGTGGCGCTCTCTCGTCATTAAAGTGAACTCTTAAAAAGGTTTCACTAGCTTATCATCTTAAATTGTATATATATATATATTCTGATTTACTCACATATCATCAGAACTGTTAAGTCTTTTTCAGGTTTTTTTGTATCAGATTTGGCTCAAAGTCAAATGTCATTTTGAAGCAGCTGAGGCCTGAAGGCAATGGTGGGTAAAGGTCATCCCAGCTGTTAATGTCCTTTGGCTGTCACTTAGTGTCCTACAGTGGAGGAGGACATGATTTACTCAGCTGACTGATTCAATCATAATAACTAACTAAACTATCAATTCAGACTTATTGAAATCTCACCAGAAACATTGCCGATCATAAATTATCACTAATCAGAAGAACATTCATTGGAAACAAGTTGCAGCAGTGAATACATGAAGCTGCATTTTAAATATAAGACAAAATGGAGTCATTCACCGAAGCACGTCAGAAAAAGAAAAAAAAAACGAGACAGAAAATCTAAAAGAATATCCCAAAACATACAAAAGAACTTACTTCAAATGTAAAAGTGAGAAATGTTTAATGTTTTAAAACGCATTTCTCCCAGCACAGTCCATGTTAGCACATTTACATGTTTAATTATAACCTACTCAAACTCATGAAGCATCAACATGTTTACATATATTGCACATTAAAGATATGATAAGATACTATGACGGAAGTAGAGTGAAAACGCATTTTCAACACATTTGGACAAACTACAGTACAGCACGATTTGATGTCAGTAACTGACATAAGCCCCAAAATAAATAGCCAATGCCTAAGAAACATAATATTGCGTTAAAAACAGTCACAGAGAGCCATGATGTGTGGATGAACCAATAATGGTCAGATAAACAAACAAAAAAGGTTTAGACTGAGGTAGACTGCTGCTGACTGTTAGCACCTTCTATGAAGACATGAAGCCTGAAATGTTATGCAATTATTACAGACATAAGCCTCTCTGAAGTATCTAATTGAACTGTACACGTGTGGTCAGCAGTGAGACCTCTTCTCATTTGAAGTTTCACCAGCGGTTTCCGAGAGAGGACTCGAAGCCCCGGTTTTTCAAGTAGCGCTTCGCCTCCTGCAGCTCAGACGGCCCGAGGCTCTGGTCGACACCCGGTGCAAGTTTGTAGCTCAGGGGCGAGACGATGTAGCCGTTGCGGTAAAGGCAGACCCGCTTACACATCTCGAAGCAGGTGAAAAGAAGACCAAAGTAGGGAACAATCTGTGAGGGAAGGAGACAGAGATGAGCGTCTGTCAGTGGGGCGCCAAACACTTTGTGTGATGAAATTGGCCATGAATTCACACAGAAGGTTGTGGTCTGGTTAGATTATCACCTAAAGTGGGCTGAATGCGCAAACTCATTTTCATTCAGGTTGACCTTTCGGTGAAAGAAAAGCTGCTCATGACAAGGACTCACGTTTGTTAAACAGCATCCAACTATCATGACATTTGCAGCTGAAATAGGAGAGTGGAGCATTCTGTTCTGGAGAGAGAGAGACTCTGCTCACCTTGCTCGTAATGTTCATGGTATGATTTACACACCAAACATTGCTTTCCATGCCCCCCCATCCTCACTCTCCCCTTTGCGTAGGCATCAGCTGACAATGGCCCCTCCCTCCCCGTCATGAAGTCACTCATGTTCCTCAGCATGTGCAGTTATTTCAGTTCCAAACACAAGATGAAGTAGACCAGTGCTCGATCCATATGATTGATAGAGAGTACAATATGGCTGAGATATAAATAATAATGATATATATATATATATATATATGAGTGAAACGGTACCTTTATTGTGTTGGCCGTAAGGCCATTCCACAGTGAGAGGATGCCTTTGCTTTTTACAACCTGTACGAAACAGTCAATCATTCCACTGAAATGGACGTCGACTCCACCAAAATGGGGCAGACGGGCACTCTGCGCCTGAGAAAAGAATAAAAGTGAAAATGTAAAGCAGTGTATCATTCAAATGCCATTATATGTCCGTAAAGTAATAACCACAAAAGGTCAGGAGACGTATGACTATACGGATAGAATTTATTGCAAATTTGGGAGAAGATTGAATGTTAATTAAGTTATATGCACATATATATCAGCATGAAAGGGAAATAACTGGATCGTTCTATGATTAACTCTGATACATGTCACTTTGTGGGCATTGACTACTATATCTACTACTGGCAACGCTATTACAAAATTAAATACATTGACAAGAGGAGCATATAATAAACACAACGTTGTCCTTTAGAGGGTAAATTATGGCAGTTGAACTTTAGTCACACAGGAGACGGAAGCAAAGCCAGTCAGCAGTATCGGAAGCTTTGAGAGAGATATGTAATCATGCAAGTGAACAGTATATTAAAGCTCACCAGACTCAGTCACGTGCCTCGTGTGAGTGTGCGTGTGCGTGTACCACGTCGACAACTGTACAGGGTGACGGTCGTGTGACATAGTATAAATATATCTTTAGAACAGGGGTCACCCACAACATGTCTTTAAGGGACAGATTATATATATATATATATATATATATATATATATATATATATATATATATATATATATATATATATATATATATATATATATATAATATATTCCTAATAAAATTATTTCCATCTCACTTGTTTTAGGAGTTGCTTCTATATAGGAAGCAAAACAATGCTGGATATCCTAAATAGCAGAACACATTTTGTTTCTGCGAGCCGCCAGTCGACGGTCACTGCTTTAGAAGTTTCAAGGTCCTTAAGGGGACACGCAGCCATACGGGTATTAGACTGTTCAAACAGCTTCATTTGCAGAGGAAACATTAAGCTAATCATGAAGTGAAACACTACGTAGCTTCTGCAAACATCCTCAGCTGTTTATCATCTATTCTGCTTTTTATTGGTCAACTCTGAGCCATAGAAGAGAGCTGAATCCTCAAGTTAACTCATTATGTAACGTGGCTCTTAATGTTCAGGTGACATTGTTGTGATAGTTTAGTGGACTGGACATACACTACTCTCACCTTGCCTGCTGTCTGATAGTGACTGACTATGTTTAGAGAACATATCTATAGCTTCTGCAGACCCGGGACACATTCGCATTCCCAGCTGCTGTTGAACCCTGTGGTAGCTAATAATAGGATCATAAAACCGGATGTAGTATTATTGTTCCCTGTGTGTCCTCCAACATACAGAAGATATCTCGAGCATCATTTCACAGGAAAGTGGTGCAGACCAATGTGTCATCCTGTGACCAAGGCTCTTTTTAAACATACTACTAAGATTATTTGGATTTAAGAATTTAAACTTTCCATGTTTGAAAACATTAAGTGACCAAGAAAGGCTGAACTTATTTTAGGTACACGCTGACTGCCCCCTTGTGGACTGAATGTTGTAACACAGGCAAGTATACATGACCTGAAATACGGTAAACTTGTTTTGTTTACAGTTAAATATAAATTGTATTTATTTATTTATTTTAGGTGTATATAATAATAAAATACGAATTAATAAAGAGTCATAGATAATACAGTTGAAGAGGATTCGTTGATTTAATCTATTAAATTATGTCCAGCATTATCAATAAAGAGTCCAATAGTCATGTAGGGAGATATCTACATATTTTATCAATGAACATTTCCCTTTTTAATACCATTTATTTATGTTTATTTTACTTTAAATTGGTCCATTTCAGTCCTCCTAAAAAACATAACCTACATTGAAGTGAAGTGTTCTGGTGATAAATTACCTGCATCTTCCGCTTTACAGTTTCAAAAGGGTAGGAGAGGGTTTGGGCAACTCCCGCTGCGAGGCAGCCATTAATGAAGTTCTGAAGGGGAGTGAAGCGAAAAGGAGGCTCCTGCCAGAGTTTGTCCAAGTTCATGTAAACTGCATAGCAACCGATAGAAAAGGGAAATGCACCTGTAGACAAATTAAATGTGCTGTAAGTTACAGTAAAAATCCTCATCAATGAAACGTGTGTTCAAATGATGTCTAGACTGTAGACAACTCTTCAAATGGAGGAAGAGGAATGCCTTCAATAAAGAGTAGCTATTCAATATTCTGGACCACCAGAACTACATGCTGTGAATGTGCAAACACACCCAACAAAGTGAGAGAAAAGCCCCTGTAGAGAGCAGGCAGCCCTTCATTCCCGTAGATCTTTGAAAGGGTGTGAACTACACCGATGTAGGTGGGCTGTCTGCAGCTTTGAGCGATGAGCCTCGTTTCTGCCACCTCCAGAGGGTATGTCATCATGGCAGCAGCAAAGCCAGCCAGTCCACCGGCAAATATGGCTCTCCACTGAGATATAAAGCCCAGTTCATCCATGTGAAGGTGGACTATCCTGGACAGACAAAGTCAAAATTAATGACACTTCATTGTTTGGATTGCATTGATTAGAAAGTGAATGGTTCTGCCATTTGTCTTGGGAAGCTTGCCGGCTTTATTTAACAGATGGAGGTGTTTCAGTGCACTCATTCTGCTTCTGTCTTTGAAGCTTAATCTGTTATCAATGTTTTTATCATATATTTTAAACCTGATTGTCCTATCAGCAGAACTCAGAAAAGTACATTACAAACAATTAATAATCAAAATAAATTATGAAGCAAACATTTCCTGGTTCCAGCTTCTCAAATGTGAGCATTTGCTGCTTTATTGTGTTTGATTTAAATTTAATTAAAGTTGAAACAAACTATTATCTTCCTTATCTCTTTATGTGTCAACGATTATATTGCTTCATCATTTAGTTGTTTATTATTAAAACTGCTTATTGATTTTCTGACAATTGCTGTACCAATTAATTTACTAATTGTATATATATATATATATATATATATATATATATATATATATATATATATATATATATATATATATATGTGTGTGTGTGTGTGTGTGTGTGTGTGTGTGTGTGTGTGTGTGCCTGTGTCTGTCAAAGAGGAAGTGGCTTTATTTTCCTGGAACACGGTGTACATTCTACATTACGTTTGGTTTGCCAAGTCAGGATGCGTTGATGTGACATGCACCAGTGACCGAAGGGCGAGGGGCTGCATACCACATACTGACTGCTGCTTACTGTGCTTATTTACTCGATATGTTTTACTTCTAGTCATAGTAAACGGAATATCTTTGGATATGGGCTGCTGTTAAATCAAGACAACTGAATGTGTCTTCATGAATTTGTCACAATTATCTGTCATTTTAAAGACCAAACTTATAGCGATTAATCAAGCAAATAATTGGCAGATTTATCGAAAATAGTTCAATCAGTTCAGATTGTTGGGAGTAGGACAAGGACAACAGACCTGTGAGACAAAACTCAGGGCAGCAGCTACTGTTGTGACTCTATATATCGACTGAGCAAATACAGCCTTCTGATTGGTTGAAACGAGAAGGTGCGACTCAGAACGGAGGAAGCGGAAGTACATATTTAGCTGCGCCGATTAAAGTAAACAGATCTTTTAAACGAACCCTTTGACGTAATTTTATCGTGTCAAACCATTAAAAAGATAAACGCGGTGATCGCTCATTATTCTACTAAACTCACTCTACTCGTTTCTTTTTACGTCACACAAACTTAGAGAGTCGACGTCAGGTGACCAAGATGGCTAACAGCAGAAATAGACATAAATAAACATTGAGCAAAACATTGAAGAAAAACACCCACAACATAAATGCTTTAGGTCGATAAAATTCGAGACAACCCCATTTAGATCCAACTTTACTTACTTTTTGTATGTTGCGAGATGAATTGCGGTGTAAGGGAACAACCGCAGACAAGAGGCGAGGTTTCCTTTCCAAAACGCTCGAAGTCCCTCATTCTGGTAGACGAGGAGAAAACTTTGCCAGAAACCCCTCTTACAGTGAAAAGTGCCCACCTGACTCTTAATTTTGACCACCTCTAACGGCGAAGTGACGGCTTTACTGAAAATCCCGGCGAAACCGACGCACATGAAGCTCTGAGAACTCGTCAGTCTGTCATCTTTTTTAACTGAGGCCATCACTGTTTGGCCTCTCTGCTTCCTGCGATGATGTCAGTCTTATCCGAAGGACAGGAGAGGATTTGTTTATGCAGGTTAGACATCTAACCGTAGAGGTCGAGAAGGTATCCGTCTTCTTCCCCGACCAGCGGTGTTATGGGACAACACGCGTCACTCTCACCGATGCTGGAGTCACGTCTCAGTCACACTAGGGGGCGCTCTGGGACTTGGTTTTGACACAGAGCAAAGCGAAGTCAATCATTTGTTATTAATCTAAGACCCACGTGACCCCATTAAGAGCAGCAGTGCTGCAGTTTAAAAGGGATTGCCAAACGTTTAGTGAAGTCAAGTCAGTAGATCATTATTATTATTCGTTATTATTGGGCCACAGACGCATCTGTCAAGGGAATATAACTGTATGATACTTGTGATTTAGTGCAGTTATTCTTTTAGATGTATGTCCCTGTCTAACTTCTAGTAAATAGAAAACAGGGAAGTTGTTGCATTAAACCGTTCCTCATATGTTCAGGTGACCACTTGACTGGTGCACTTGAGGACTTCTTTGGTGACCATTTATTTTAGGGACTTTGTCTCTATAGGTGGCACAATACTCAAACGTTCTGTCCACATGGCAACATGTGGTCAAATAATTAGAAGATCCTATAAGTTAGACTATAAACTGTACAACTAAAAGTATACAAGCATGTTTTTTGGAGGCTACTCAAAATAATTTCTTTTTTTTAAATTATGGTTCATACGATGGAGGTTTAGTTTAAAGCAAAAATAAATATGATATCTTCTGCAGTGACATCCGGTCTGATTTACAGTCTTACTGTTTTCATCAGCAGGGATTTGTTGTGGCTGTCTGGGTTCAGCACCATGTTTGTTTTTGTCCTCGTCTTGGCCCACCACGAGCACCTCCCTCCCCTGCCGGGCTGACAACCTCAGATGCATGTGAGGAGCCCACCTTCTGTCTGCGGCTGGACCACTTGGCTCCTTCACAAAGGCTATCTGGAATAACAGAGCCAACCAGAGGAAATGACAGCCTGATCACAAGACCTCACTCCCCCTCTAGCTGCCTACTGGGGGTGGGGAAAGGTGTGTGTGTGTTTGAATAGGATACTGGCTTTCACTTCTGAAAACTCAAGAACCAATGTGTGTAATTGGACTGATGGCTAAGAAAGTGAACGTATTACTAAATGTGGGTACAATACATTTATAATTTAATACATTTATAATTCATATTAGCTACTCAGGCAACTATACTATTTCACATTTTAGGAATATTTGAATAGTGTAAAAAGTAAATCAATTCATTCTCAGGAGCCAAGATAATAAGCTGGAGAGCTAAGTCATAACTGTGGTCCAACAGAAGAATACCAAAGCAATACTTGTTTTCCCCTCAGAGCAATAAAAGAGCTCACATTGAAATAGCTTAAGAAATTCTTTGATCCCACTGTCATACGTGGTTTGTGATACTCGAGATAATGGGATGTCTCCCTTTAAAGATAAGTGGTCTGATGCTGTATCTTATCAATTATTGCTTCAGCAATCAAACAGGACAGCACCAAGAATCTGTTGCCACTCTGTCTCCTCTGCTGTCCTTCCTCTGCCCTTTACCCACCAGTATTCATAGAGAATACACATAGAGCACTGCCCTCTTCCTGTATGTATGTCCCCCCTTCTGAATGAGAACTTCCTCCATGCAGCAAAGTAGTGCGGGAGCAGCCTGCATGTCTTTGTGTCTCTAGGACCGGCACGTAGCAGTAGGTGTAGGCTGGCTGAGGCATTGTCATTCCCTGGATGTCATGCGCAAGTCAACCCTTGATCTCTCACTTTGAAGTGCACTGCTGGAGGAGACTGAGAGCAGTCTGTGAGCCCACAGGCAGCAGAGGGCGCCTGGTACCAGGGAGGCCTGAGCCGCTGTCATCCCCACAGACTGGTGCAATAAAAATCTCACCTCATTATCTGAGACAGTCACATCACAGGCCTGTGTTGGCAGGGGAGGGGAAGGGGAAGAAAGCGTGGGGGTGGGGAACAGGCTGGGGTGGGTGACACCAGAGTCTGTCTGTATGTGAGTGTGTCTGTTTTTAAGGGCGGGGGGTGTATTGGTGAGAAAAATCAGGCATAAGTGCAATTCATTGTGGCACCGTGTTGACACCTCTGCCGACAAGGCTGAGGCCAAACTGCTGCACTCCCCAGCTCACTTCACAGGAATGGGAGACTTGTTATGCATAGGAGCCTAATTTTGAATTAATGGTTTCTGTGATGGGTTAAACTGTGAAAGGTTGTCAGTGTTTGTTAGGAATAGTAAATGCAATGTTGCACCTCATTACTGGGACCAGTCTTTATTACAACAAACACTAAAACTTCTGTTATCTCAGCCCATACAGACATGTGCTTAAAAACAGCATATACAGTGTCAAATGTGCAGCAATTATGTTTCCTTAAGGAGTTATTTTGTGTTTCAAGTGATGTTCCATAAATGAATATACTTTTGTGGGATTAATATTACCCCATGTGCAGTGACATATATACATAGAGTCAATAGAGTTGTTCATTTGTTGTGAGGGAAAATAATTGATTTAATAAAACAATTTAATTTGTACAAAATTATAATTAGTTTGTGTGATTTATATGCATCTTGTAATAACTTAGCAAGGAATGATGCATCACCTATTTAGTCAGGATGTAGATGACCAGGAGGTCCATTGTCTGTGAGGATGCAGAGGAGAACTTCTGGCAGCTGGTGCCCCCTTATCTTCCCATGTACAGCCAATAAATCAATATCAAATCTAAGGAACAGGAAGCCAGATGGCCTTCCCACAAACCACCAGGCCAGGGCGCTCTCAGGGCCTCCTCGGCTACTGTACCACCGGTGCATGCTGCAACCCTTTGAAGACATACACATTCAACAAGCAGCTCAATGAATGACTAAAGGGAACAAATAAGCTGTTACGACTCTGCTCATTTCAGTGTTTGTGTTTCCATCCACATCAAAGGCCTCAGTCTGTTTGATATGCAGCCCCCACACCTTGTTCCGAGCCATGTACAGGTAGATGGGAGGAGCAGTCCATTGAGAAGTGAGAGGGTCATGTGGCCGCTTCTCTCAGCCCTGGCTCGAGGGTAGTTGACCCAGACGAAGGGTCTTGTGGTGTCTCTTGTTCCCCAGGGAGCTATTGCCCCTTACACCAATCACTGGACACATTATTTATTGGGTGGCCTATTGATTACACGCTTTTAAGGAATATTTACTGGAATTTGCAGCAGTATAGAGAATAGGAAACATCTTGCATATAATGATTAGAATGAATACAATATTACCAGTAAAGACCGAGTTGTGTGGTAACTGACAGTTGTCTCGGAGTAAGGCCAAAGAGGTCAGTTACCTAAAAACATCCCGCCAGACTGATTTGGATTTCTGTGTAGGCCAGGGGTCAGGTTAAACAGTAGTTTGATTGAATAGCTGTTCGCAAGCCAGTGTGAAATGCCAGCTCTATTGCAATGTGGGAGTGGGAATGAGGGGGTTTCTCTGGCCTTTGTGTGGCCCGCGGTCTTAGAGCACGGACCCATTGTTGGAGGCTGACCAGCCAGCCCCTCAGACTCTCCTTTGCCCTGCTTTGTCTCGAGCAGCGTGACCATTTCCTTCATCCAGGTCAGGGCAGGGTCGTGACTTTGGACACCAGTCCTCCCTGTCTGTCTGCTCAGCCTGCATACTCATAAATGCATCCAACACTAAGACGGATGCACGGGTGTCGCATGTCAGTGTGAAAAAAAATTAGCTGTTTTGGGGGCAGGTTTCTTCCTTTTTGAACCAAGAGGATGACAGCAAGAGGATCAGATGTCGTCATGATTCAAATTCACAGACGTATGAAATACAATATCAAACCATCACTGGCATGGTTCTTTTTTCTGTGGAGACACTTAAAACGATCTGCAATGTACAAATCAGAACACATTTGTGGTTAATATAATTTGCATGGCGAGAGATGAAACACAGTACCGCATAGACGGAGCTGAGATAACCTCTTTACTGCCCTGAAGTGTCCAAGTTACACAACTGTTACGTTTTAGAAGAATGGACGGTACCCTCCTTCTATCCCGAGGCTGGACCTGCCTTATCACGGCCTGGCCATTATGGTGATAAGAAGAGGAAAGGCCAAAGGGCCGTAAGGAACAGTGTGCATGGTTCAGGTCAACAGTGTGAGGAGGCTGGACTCAAAGGGGAGGGAAGGTGGACAAGAATATTATCTGATAAGAATCACCAAGGTCTTTTGATGTCGGAGGGGCTGATCCCGGGCTAGAGGGTGTCATGCTGGGCGGACGAGTAGAACTACACGGCAGGTACAAACAAGCGAGCCCTTGAAGATCATCTGGGGCTAAGCATATTGACACAGGGAAGACTGAAAAGACTCAACTGATGCACACACTCAAACACAAAAACCTGTTGCCCTCAGGATTTCACGCTGTAGTAGCATTGTACAAATAATACCTTATTTCTGCTCATGCCAATCCCCTAAATCTGTTTTTATGTTGAAGCCACGATCTGGTATTAAATTCAAAACCAACAACTGACTGTGAGCCCTCTGAAGAGATTCGTAAATGTCACAGTGTGGTTCGGTGTGTTTTTGTCTCAAAAGTCACTGATTAAAGCCGCCATGTGGAGGCCAGACAGGACCTGAGGCGCAGTGCAAGCTGTGGCCTGAACCAAATGCCTTGCCGTCTCACCCAGGGCGAGATGGAGGAGGGATTTTTTTCTAGCCTGGTGCGGCCAGAGGGGAGGTTAGCAAGCTGCTGCAGTGTTTAAGTGTCCTTGGTTTCTTAGCAACAGTTAAAAGCAAAAGAGCTAACACACATGTAATTGCATCTAAAGCCTCACGGTCTTTCACAAAACACAGCTCAGTGAAGTGTAGTACTTTGAAGTTTAAGGACAAGTGTGATTATATTATACAATCTCATTTCTCAATAAATCTCATGAAAAAGACCTAACTTGAAGTAGTGTCTTTGTATCTAAAGCCTGATATACCTCTGTGCCATAAACCTTCATTGTTGTCCAAGAACTATTAAAAAACCTCAATGAGCCGCACCGTTACACTGGCTGACATCCTTCATCACAATTAATTTATTTTGAGTCAATCCTCTGGAACATCTTCCTGCTGCAGTAAATACTCATCAAATGTGTCACACTCTGCAGCTGAACATAGTCCCCAAAAAATGCACTATTTACTTCTGAGTGATGTTCTCTATAAAACACAGTGCCCAGCGGTATTAGGACATGATTTAGCCCTTTTTAAGAATGAGTATACAGAAGTGAACAAATTGGCTTCTGAGGCTGAGACAAAAAGTCAGACAGACTAAAGAACTGTTGGTTTTGGCCTTTTTGTGGGATGTGTTGACGATAACTAAAATATTGGATATATAAATTGGAACATTTTTAGTAAATGACAACAGGAGAGGTATCATTCTTTAGGCAAATTGAACCAAGTTTCTCCTCACAAATTGAAAATCAAAATATGATTTTTTTGTTCATCCTTAGTTCACATCAAGCAAGACAACGACAGCAAAGTATCAGCAACCTGTTACATCCACGCTCCAATTAAAAGAATTAAGATGTAAGGGGCCTTCATTATCAGCTCTCTCTGAAGGACATCAAAGGCCGTGGTGGAGTGAGAGTGCAGCTGCCCTGACGGTGTGAGTTTCTCCTTTCTCACTCCAGAAGAACTTGTTTGTGTTGAGGATGTTTACTGATCCCAGGAAAGACAAACAGCCTATTTCTTGTTTGTAGGTACCACAGCTCAAACAGTGTGTGTCTGTGTGTATGTGCGAGAGAGACAGAGCTGCAGGATGTATTGTATTGTAGGTCAGTGTTTATCTTGTCTCGTGTTTTCACCCCACTTCCAAGTTTTCCATCAGAAGTCGACCAAAATCAACACCGTGAGTTAAAATTACACAAAAAAAGGCAGCGAAGGCAAACCAGGAGGCAGTTACACACAGCAGATGTCCACAAAACATCTTCAATCGGCAAAGTAATTTGAATTTCTGATGTTACGATAATTGTAAGCTTAACTTCAGTCTCATAATCAATTCATTCATTCACTCTGCTGCGTAAAATCAATCCACAACAAATTGCCATTAAAGGCTTACATTACTGAACATTTCAAGCATCTCAGATATGATACCTCCTCTGAACACACGGTGTCACTCTCTCATCTTTGCTGACAGAAGTGAGAAGAAATCCTCACATCCAGTCCACATCTATCAGGAACCATTGAGCTGTCAACTTGTTGAAAACAGTGTTATTGGCATACAAACAGAATCAGAAGGATGTACATTATGCAAAGATTTTTCTGTATCAGAATTGAGTGTGTCACATGTTGTAAAACCCGCTCAGGCAAATTTGGTATTTAGTATTGTCTGACATCTTTTCACTGTTCCGTTACAAAAAATATTTTTTGGAGGAAATCATTTGTGGTCTGATGATAAATGAATACGGTTTGTAAACTACTGTTTTATTCAGGCAGGAGGCTAATTATTTCACTTCCCATTAATTCTATAATTCAGTTAATACCGATAGGAAAACATCAGCAATTCCTGTCTGTATTATGAAATACAGACCAATTGACATCTGTGTTGCCACAATGGAGTGTCTCATTCTGTGAGCTTGTTTCAGCAAATGCCACTTTGTATTGAGGTTTCCTACCACCGTTATAAATCCCGGGGGAAACAGGCTTTCACAGAGAAGTTTTATGGCAGAGAGACTTCCCTTCTATTCTGCAGGGGGTATGGTGCTTTACACCGTGTGTTCACGTGTCGCTGTCCTTTTAACTGGCACTGTCTCAAAACTATAGAGGTTTCTATTCAGCATCATCCAGGTGTTCACTCGCAGATGTTTTGATAAGACAAGACGTTTGAAATGCTAGTATTAAGCAAAGATACGTAACAATATTTCAGATGTTTTTAAATTACTGTGACTTAAATGCAGTGGTGGAAGAAGAAGTCAGATCTTTTACTGAAGTAAAAGTGGCAATACTACAGGGTGGAAATACACTGTTACAAGTAGAAGCTCTGCATTCAAAAGCGTACTCAAGTAAAAGTACAAAAGTATTTGGCTCACTTTACTTAAAGTGGTAAAACTAGATGTACTCAATATATAGAATGGTCCATTTCAGAATCAAGTATTTCACTGGATCATAATTAATGGTGCAATAATGTGTTCATCTGGTAAATGTGGGACTACGTCTAATTACTTTATTTACTGCTCACTATCTTGACCTACAATCGCATAAATATAAAATGTGCAATGATGTCACTAAAGTTGTCAAGTAAATGTAGTGGAGTAAAGAAAAACAATACTTCCCTCCAACCTGTAGTGGAGTGTAAATAGCATAACATAATACTCAAGTACCTCAAACATGTACGTAAGTATATTTGAGAAAATGTATCCACCACTGCTTAATTGAAGAGCCAATTATACAGTCAGACAAACACCAAAATTGTTTCAGAATAATCACAGCTAAAGCACTCAACTGACATGAAGGTCCTCCTGGTTTATTTATGGATACCGAGGCCCTGTCTTGTGTCAAAAAGTAATTTTAGGAGCTTTTTTTGCCCATATGTCTACCATTTACTAAATATAATGTGATTTATTCACTCTAAGAAATTAGCTTTGGAAGACAATCACTTCAAACACTGTTAATATATAAAAAGTATTGTCACAGTACATGTACAGTACATTGCTATTATTTGTCATTTACCATTTCCAAAGTGTGTGTTGCATCGCGTCATGGCTGAATAACTAGTTCAGTCGAGCTATATATATATATATATATATATATATATATATATATAAAAGAATCAACAAGTCAAGTGTCGCTGTAAATAAATGCAGTGCTTTATTGTTAAATTAACCAGTGTGTAAAGTACTTCATATTGGGTATTGGTCAAATGGGCAGTCAAATTGTAATCAGCACTTCAGTCAAGCATCGGTGGAAAATAACCAAGTACATTTACAAACACTGTAAGTTTGAGGTACTTGTACTTCACTCGAGTTTCCCCATGTTACTTTAAACTTCTACTCCACTACAAATAGTGTAGAGGGAAATATTATACTTTTTACTTTGCACATTTGAATTATTAATATAACTTTAATTATTATTGGTTAAAATAACCAGGACAGTAACTACACTCAATTTACCAGCTGCAACATGAATGTGATGTATGCACCATTGAATACAATCCAATACCTTTTAAGTTGCCTACATTTAGCTGATTATGCATAGTGTACTGCTACTTAAGTACAATTTTAATTGCAGAACTTTTAATAATGGGGTATTGCTTTTAATACTGTGGTATTTCTATTTAAGGATGAACACTTCTATCATTGAAGAAACTGTATCATAAGTTTGGGCTAAGCAGAATAAATGTACAATTCTGCATGAAGGGTTTTATTTTGTATTTATTACTTTGTAGAGAGGCGAGAAATGTATATTATAAATGACTTTTAAAAAAACTAATTTAGGATGCATTCAGTAAGGCAGTACTGTGTGTTCACCTGCATGGAGTTCTTCCTGTGCAGCTTTTTTGGCTTCCAAGTATGTTTGCTCGAAACTGGGAAAGTCGCCCAGTGCTCGCCGGGAGGTTGAGCTACACCTGCGGGACGTCAGGCGGGGAGAAGTCAACGACAGCAATGCGGTAAAAAAAGAAAGTCAGACATCCACGTCGGGGAAGACGCTGTCCGGTGTTTTAAATGTCGCGATTGTTTTAAACGCAGCGAGTTCACGGTGGTCTCTTTGTTCACGCTAGCGATACGTGACCGTCGGCTAGCTGCTTCCGGAACACAACCTTCACACAGGTAAGCAGAGTTTCGGTTCTCCGCTGCGGCTCATTGTGTCCGCGGCTAGCCTTCACGTGTCGTGTGTGTTTTTTTAATCTCGTGTTTAATGGATGAACACGGATGTGTTTGGAGGCACACATTCACTCCATTAAAGAGCGGCACCGTGCTCAAGGTGCGCGGCGGTTAGCGCCGTCTCGGCAGGTTGTGAGCTGAAGGTGAAGCAACCGTCGGGCTGTTAACCCGACACAGTCCGCCTGACCGATACCTGCGAGAGGGCTCTGTCATTCCCGATCCTGTCACGGCCATCCGTCACATCGGGCCGGACTGATTAGGACCAAACCAGCGGTCGCGAGCTGACAATAGGGGGGAGGGGGGGCGAATTATTTATGGTCCCGGTGACACGCACACATCCAGGCGAGGTGGTTACAAATGTCCTTGTTACTGTTATCGAGGGTCTTTTTCTCTGAGGAATATGCTCGTGGTACCTGGGCATATTCAATTCAACATGGTGACGGTCAACATCGGGGTAGAGATGCAAAGTACAGCACAGTGGACTTTGAGCCTTTCCATTTAATGCTACTTTAGACTTCGTCGGAAGGAAACGTAGGTGTTACTTTACAGTGGTCAGACGGCTGTAGTTACTGAAAACAGGTTTCACATACAAAACATATGTTTATTAATATGATAAGTCTGTATTGATCGAGGGAAATAAATAGTAAAAGGTATACAAACTGAGTACTTAAATACAGAATTAGAAGGCGACAGTGGTGTGAGGTGTCTAATGGCAGAAAATTAAAGTATATTTATGAAACATCGCACATCAGATGATTATGGTTAAGTAATGATACTTAAGATGTGTTTGATAGAGACATATACAGTACAGCGATATAACAAGCCATATTGTATAGTAAAAGTTACTATACATTTATAAATAATCAGATGCATCTTTGTGCTTTGTCAAGGAGCCATTCTGCATGCCTAGTTCTTTTACTTTAGTATTGGTGTAGCTACAAAAATAGGCACAAATGTTAAAATTGGCCATATCTATTTTTGATTATGTGCAGCTGCAGTTACTTCAAAGATTAGACATGAAACGGACCACTTTTGGACTCTAGTTGTTTGACAAGTGTAGCCTGTAGTATTTGTCAAGTGTCACCACTATCTTTAGCGTTTATATTAAAAGTCTGTCTTCAGGAGGATTGAACTAAATGCACATTATGGACTCAATGGCTGCTTGCAGAAGTACCATTTATTTAAATGTTAAATAACTACTGTCCCACACTAAACATGGGAATTTAAAGCACGTCACAAGAGACAAGGCCACACACGAGTCGTCTCTCAAATATATTTTTTAAATAACAGGAAAACGTGTGTCCGACTGCCACCAGTTTATATAGTCCTCAGCCCCTTTAAGACCCAACTTCTTACCTGCAGGTTTTCCACCCTCAGATATGTGACCTTGGTATCGAAGGAAGCATCTTTGAAACGAGGGGGAGACAATCATGTTTATAGTGGGTGCGGTGAGAAGCGAAGCAAAACCAGATATGTGGGGCTAAGCACAAGACTATAGTGGGTGTCAAGGCCAACCGCATGAAGGCATCAAACGAACACGTACCATTAACCAAACCTGATATACGACTCTAAATTGCTGCATTAACAAATCTAAAAAGGTAGCCCAGACAAAACAAACTGGAGGTCCCCAAACCATCTGATGTACTGCTCACTATATAAGCCCAACCCTGATTTTCAGGTATTTACCGATGGGTGGACTCTTATTCACTTTAAACCAGTGGGTCCAGGATGTCCCTGCAGTGCCCCACAGAAAGCCACGAACATGATCCAGACCATCTTGCTCTCCCCGCTTTTACTGCCACTTTAAGAGATCAAGGTGCAACAAACTGGGGGAGAACTTCAGTAACTAAAAAGACACAGTAAAGTTAAACTAGAATGCACAATCGAGTAACGTTTAACAAAAAGACTGGACAAGAGTAGGATATTGCTCTGCCTCATAAGAAACCAAAGCTCATGCGTGATACGCCCCACATTTGCATTTTAACAAGTAGGCACAGTCTGCAATTTTGAGCCCAAATCGCTACATACAAGTTAACAAACCCCCATAGTCACAGGAGGTAGCGACACCACAAACCACACCAGTCCAAATTACCACAAAGTCTGGACTTTGTCTTACTAAAGTGGTTCATTTGATCCCGAAACAGCCTCCAATTTTGTCACAACCCAGCTCAAGGCTGACAAAAGGAGGGGCGACCACACATGACTTGCAACTAAAAAGGATTGTAGTTTACATAACTATAAGGGGAAATTAGTGTGGCACTAGATGTAACAAAACACGCCAGGGGGAAGAGAATGACTGACCTACTACAACCAGCTTATATAGTCTTGCAGCTGCAGCCAGACCAGGTGAGCTGAATCTCCCTGATTAACCGACTCCACCCACCAGACTCGTCAGAGAGAGGCCTGCTCAGGGTCTTCACAGTAGGTTTGGGCACAGTGTGATGCAGCAGCTTGGGCGCCCAAGTCAAATTCCCCTTCTGTAGTATTCTGGTATTTGTGCCACGTCTGCACTGGCTGTTGCAAGTATGCAGACAGCAGTCTTTAATTTAAAGTAATTTAATTTAATTGTTGTGGTGGGAAAATGTATCCATTGTGAAGTTTTTCTCTGGTCTGGAAAATCCAGTTCCAAACCAGCCTTGTTTGCTCAAATCAGCTGAATAACTCATTACTGTTACCTTCTTTTCTTCATGCTGAATACGAAGGCATGATGATAGGTTAATACCATGGGTGGTGTTTGTTTGGTATGTGCAGGCAGGCCGTTGTACAGTGGGAGGCTCAGCAGCCCATAAAGATAAGCTGAACCTCCAGGTGTGACGTTGTCGGCGAGACACTCGTACCAGACCACGTATGAGGCTGAGAATCCAACTGGTTTAGTTGTATGCAAGTACAAACTGGGATAAAGTTGGAGTGGGAAATACTTTGGAGAATAAAGGTTTTCATGTCACTCAGATGATCTGCATACAGATGTGCAATGCAAATATTGTACTTTGTATTTAAAGCGGGATACTTTGCATGTTGTTGCTATACCAGTTACATAATGTTCAAACAGCGCTCTAAATAGATAAAAAGATGGTATTTTAATTATTAATCGGAGAAGATGTCCATATAACTTTAATGATATGTTTGATTGATTCAGCATAAAGTTTAATTCTAGACGTGTTGGAGCTTTTCACTTGATTATGTCATACTCAAACACTGATGATTAAGTCTCATTCACGTCTGGGTAGCAATTTAATTCATTTTCCCTTTTATGTGCTGTATTTATTACCGGTATATTGGTAGTACCAGACATTGGTGTAAGGCAGAGTTGTTGAGACACACCTCCTGTCTCATGGAAAAAATGGATTGTCTAGCGAGGCTTCACCTGCATTCACTGAGGGAGTGGCCCATGTGACTCACCCATGTTCAACCATCAAAGCGAGTGATTTCGGCTCAGCTTTTGAGGGAACGCCACCTCCTGTAATCCTCTGGGAGACTGGAAGACACCGTTAGGGCTACAGATATTTCCCGCAAAAGCTTAAACTGTCCACATGATTACAAGGTATTTGAGTTGGATAAGGCGTTCCCTCATTAAGGCTGGTTGTATTGAGCCACTTTGGTTGGCTCTAAACCTGTAAAAACATATTTCAGCTGCCTATTGTAAAGCTGTTTTGTGTCGTTTTCACACACGTGAATTTTAACAATAGTCTAAAATGTTTCTTTCAGTGTGGGATTCCTGTGAAATAATTTTCTCGCTCTAGTGTAGGATTAGGATTAAACTGGATACATGTACTTTCGACGTTGAAGTAGATTAATGGTGGTGTAGATTCTAACTTTCTCAGAGAATCGAGACTAAAGGATTTTTCTTGAAACAGTAAATGACTGAACTGAAAATGTTCTTTTACTGTTTTCTAGGGCTGAAAATAATGATAATGGCCTATAAAATTTCTGGAAATAGTGAAAAATGCCCATCACAATTAATCTAGGCTAAGGTGCCTGACCCACAGTCCAAAACCTAAAAAGTATTCACTTGATATCAAACAGAGAAAAGCCTGTCAATGATAAATCAACTAATCGGTTCCCAAACTAATCAATCAATCGACTAATCCGAGTCACCATCTCACATGGAGGATCTCAAGAAAGACAAGCACCGTTTATTGATGTCATACCGTATCTTTGAGAAACGCAGAGATATATACTGCTGTGTCAGTGTGGACAGTGATAGATGGCCTCAGAGACGGCCATCTTGAGACACAAAGAGCAGGAGGTGACAAGTCATCTCCAGGGTCGCTGTACGTCTTCCTGTGAAGATGACCTCTGCTCTAATGGAGACATGCTTCATCCTCAGTGGAACCCATTGGGTGCTCTCTGTGACTCCCAGTGCAGGTTCCTTTTTAAAGTGCACGTCCCATTATCACAAAGCAAATAATACACCTTGGGTATGAAGCAATATGAAACTGGGAACGTCTTATTGACAAGAGGACCAGCTGAACCCTTTGCAGTAAGGCAGCATGGTGTTTTTAAGGGAAGTGATTGTGTAGTTTTTCTTTTGTTTTACATTCTTGCACCACATCATTTGATTTCCAAATAAATGGAGCACAGCCTGGTTTCTCCTGTGCTCCCCTCTCTATGCGACAGGATCCATGACCCATATCCATTACATGACGAGGTATCACTTGTACAAAGTAAAGACAAAGAGAGAAAGAAGGCTTGCGTCACCTCAGCCCGTGAGCACGTATGTTGAAAGGCGTGAACACACATATTTCTAGAGGTTCTTGTATGTTTGCATGCAATCAGTGGTCCAGAGTACTTTACCTGTAGGAGTGCAACATCAGCAATCACACACACACACACCCTCCCCCAACACATACCCAAACATTCACGTACACACACACACACACACACATCCACAGGCAGGAGGGATACTTTCCATTCACTCTGCCTAGTTACACCAATTCCCCACTGCATTACTCACACCGGTGCAGTCAGACCTCAGACACATCCCCGCTCATGCACACAAATATGTGTCCTCTCTCAAACACTCACACACACACACACGCACACAGACATTATTCTGGCGGTGTGCTGCTCGAGAGGTAGGGCTCTGGTTTCATTCAGGCTTCAGGCAGCTGCGAGGTTAGAGTCTCGTGTTTGCGTGCAGTGGCTACTCGGCGCTTGACAACAAAGATATCAGCTCGGGTGAGTCGCTCTAAGGCAATAACATTAAAGATAAAGCCGTCTTTTTGTGCCTGAAATCTTGGGCTGGGGTGAGAGGACATTACATGTAGTGAGTTCATTGTAGTGTACGTGGTAATGTGCAATAGAATATCTTTCTGTACTCCTTTTGTGTTTATAGGACAAAGTCATGCATCTCAAGGTGGTATTCGACGGTGTTTTGTTCATTTTTTCTCTCTCAGGCAGCATTACGTCCTTCTGAAATGATGCCTGTGAAAGCGTTCAGCACAAAACTCCATAGATGTATTAGAGGCACATCGAACCTGTCGTACGAAGGCTACTAATTGCAACTTAATGGCACTTTTTGCTCCTAACCACAGTAAGCTGTTAATAAATCCACACACACGCTGTTTAATGGATGTAATTCATTTTACAGTCAGTTTTCTCCTTATGAGAGAACTAAAGGAGATTAGGAGCCGCACAAAGGGATGGAGACTACTGCCGATTGGGTGCAAGGGGTCATTAGTGATGGGGGTTGCATTTCTGCCCAGTTGATTCAAAATTCTTAGTCTAGTGTAGTGCCATGCCTTTGTTCCTTCACATTAGCAGTGGTTTGACTTTAGCCATTTTTTTCTTCTCTTGCCTCATTTCACAGAGTTTAGCCCTCTAAGTGTGCAGCACGCTGACTTTTAGCTGAGATGAGAATTCCTTTTGTCCTTCAGGAAACTAGCTGAGAGGAAGCAGCTGCAGCTTGCTGCCATATTGCTGCTGCTCTGTGGATTTGTCATTTCCTGTGGAACTGGCCAGTATGAGGAGGAACAATCAAACTTCTGCAGTATAGCTAACTGTGTTTCTCTCTCAACAGAAAATCAAAATTAAGACATGAAGATAAATTGTTGACTCTGGATCATCGTTTCATTTTCACATTTTGATTGGATTTTTAAGCTTTGGACATGCAGACATAGATGTATGACCAGACACGGTTTTAAGGATATAAAAGGGCGCTGATCATTTCCAGAGAAGTTTGGACTGATCTTCTTCAGCCAATGGCTACAACAGAAACCAAAGTCGCAGGCAGCGTTAGCACCGCGGGTCTTTCATGGGCACGGGTGTGTAAGGAGTGTGGCCAGCAGCATGAGGGCTTGGACTGCCACCTGTATGAGTACCAGGATGAGGTGGACGATGAACTGGTTTGCCACATCTGCCTGCAGCCCCTCCTCAGACCTATGGACACCCCTTGTGGCCACACATATTGCTTTCATTGTCTGAGCAACTTTTTGAAAGAGCAGGACTTCTGCCCCGTGGACCGCCTGCGGCTGCAGTTGCATCAATGCCGTCCCTCCAGCCTGCTGGTCAGGAACCTGCTGGACAAGCTGACTGTGATGTGTCCCCACTCTACAGAGTGTCAGCAGCAGATGCAGCGCTGTGAGCTGCAGCCTCACCTACACAACAGGTAAGACTCTGGATGGGATGCTGACCGGTCATGACAGCAGTGTTGGTGGATATTGGTAAACCTTTACACGGCTGAAATGATTGGTTATTTTAGACAGGAATGCAAAATAATATATCACATGTCATTATCAAAGCAACGGGCTTTCACGATATCATGACTAGTCTGTTCTATGTATTTAAGCTGTGAGCACAGGGTAATAATTCATACCACGATTGTATAAAGAAAACATGGCAGTGACGGTGTTGAATTACATTGTGTCTAATGTGGTGTACTGAGCCTTCCTTCTATCCACTGAAAACAAATCTCACTGACCGGTCATTAAGGGAAGAGTTTTTTGGAAATACACTTTCTTTCCGACAGTTGTATTTGAAGATTGATATCACTCTCATAGCTGTAGGTTTGATATGAAGCTACAGCTCAGCATAAAGACTGAAAGCATAGGGAGAGGCCTATCTTTGTTTGGTTCTGTCTGCCTACCTCCACCTCATAAGTATAGAAAGTCACACGTTTATGTTTAATCCATAAATAATTGAAGTATGAACAATTTAAATTGCAAAAGTCTCTTTTGTATTTAACGCACATTCATGAGACTGGTATCAATATTCTCATCTCACTCGGCAAAAAAGCTGTGTATTTCCCAAATTGTCAAACTATTCCTTAAAGTGGAAGAATGTTATACATGTACAACTTCTGATACCCCCATATACATATACTGCATACTCACGTCTCTGCTTTAAAGTGAAAATAAGACCTAACCATTTAGACATGACAATAATTTGTACTACTTTACAATGTAAAATAACTCATTCTCCTCTTCATGCCCTCTCAAGGGTTGTGTTGAAGCTGTATTACTGTTAGCTCAGTCCATCTATGGACACAGAAACCGCTAATTATTGAGCTCAAGGGGATGTGCGGGTCAGTCATCTTGTTTTTCACATGGCCGGTGTGGTGCTTATCATGCTGGTGGCCATCCATGACGCAGATAGTCCAGCTGCAGCCTCTCTGTGCAAACAACGAGGAGACAAAGTTCAGGCAATGAGAAAACAAGCAGCAGTTCCAGCACTCTGACTAACTTAATCAGTCTCAACCCGTCTCCCCCAGACACCCTGCATTGCAGTAAAACTGTCCACTCATCTGCATTGTGCTTCTCTTCTGAATCCTGTGCATAAATACTCTTTTCTTGTCTCACTTTTTAACCTCCATTTTTCTATGCTCATTCATCTCTGGCACTTTGTAGTGACCTGAAACTTTAATGAAATTGAAGAACATCCTCTTCTAATTTCATCATAAAGATTGAGTATTTAAAATCACTAGTCGAGTGTCAGCCGTATCATTCTCTTTACCAGTTTCCTCCATGTTCCTATCTTTCCTCAGATGTCCTGTTTTTAGAAGACTGAGGGAGGAAGCAGAGAAGAGGAAGAGGCCCTCGTGGAACGAGCTAAAGGGACGTAAGAGTGACGGGGAGTCTTCTGATGATGCTAAACATTCAGCAACACAGTCCCGAAATCCACCAGAGATCAGCCTGAGCCCGGGCTGATTAATCCTGCCTATGAAGAAAGTGAGGAAGGTAGGAGTCATTTTATCGTATCACTGTATCAGCACTCGTCTGTTTTCTGTTCAAGCAACAGCACAAGAACGAGGACCTTTCTGTTTTTCTTTCTACCCACATACAAACAAACATGGTAATTAAAACCACAACTTCGATGGACATTATTTGCAAGAGGAGGTTGGTAAACTCTTTGACACTAAATAATGTTTATAGAAGTTTCTAGTTGAACGGAAATAATGATTGCAGGAAAACCTAAATCCTTGTGCGGTCGCCCTCAGTGTGGGTGGGTGTCGAGACGGGAAATACGGGAATTGGTGATGTTTTAGCCTCAAGGTTTTGATTTCACAGGTGAATCATCAGCCAGGTTGTAGGATTGTGTACTAGGTCACAGATGTGGTAACCAGACGGTCTCATATCCTGCAAGTCAGAACCAGTGGCACAATTCAATAAAACATAGTTGCCAGGCAACTGGAAAACAGTGTCGCAGAGAAGTTTGCGTGGTGTCATCATAATTCTCTATTTGAATCAAATTACTGCTGCATGCTGTACAAAAAAAATAATACAATGAGTTTACACTTGTAAATTGTGCTTTATGTTCATTGATTGTTGAAATAAGGTTTTTTCAGCATAGAAATCTCAGCTGTTTACTTAATCCAGGTTGTACTATCCCCTGAATTTATGCCGTTGTACTTTTTGTGGACTACAATGATACTGGTCCGGTTAGAAATATGTATCTGTTTTATGATTTAGAAGTTGAGGTTCATTGTGTTTCACTCCATTTTCTGTGTAGTGTTGCTGTCAACTGTTATACTGTAAAAACAAAAGTCACCTCTCGTTAAAAACTGGTTATTGGTTGACACGGGTATTGTGTAATTGTGTGCATGTCTCTACCGGTAAGGTTGTACTCCAGAGTTTCTGTAAATAGTTGTATTTGCTGTTTTGCGGCCAGAGAAACACAATCATATCACATATAATACATTGTAAACAAGCCAACAGTAGCCAGATGAGTCAAACCACTTTATTTGGTTAGTGGATGTGAATGTCTGAATATAATTCATCCCTGCAGGGTAAAGCTGTGTTTTTGTACAACGGTAGGTAATTTAAGAAGTTGAACTTGGCAGTTGTCTGTAAACTAAGATGGATGGATGTTGTTTGAGTGATCATGGCTCTTGTCCATTTGACAATTGTGTTCTCGTACCTTTTAACTTCGATAGTAGTGATGGTTAGTGCAATCAGCCAACGAGAGCTGAGGAGTGAGAGGATTCGCTTCATGAACAGGAATAAAAAGCTATATTTATTCCATCCAGACAACACCCCCCTGCGGTCCAGTCTGGTGGCCGAGGGCCATTGTGGTGGAGCTGTTCAGAGAGGAGCCGGAGGAGGAGCTGGGCCTTCGCATCGTGGGGGGGAAAGACACACCGCTGGGGAACATAGTCATCCCAGGAGATTATCCGGGACTCGCTAGCAGCTCGTGATGGCAGACTGGCCCCAGGGGACCACATCTTAGAGGTGAGAGTGACTCAAAAATGAAAACGAGGAAAGTCAAGTATTCATCTTTTCTTCATCGTGGGAATTCAGAGGTATCATGGGTGGGGTAGCGTGACCCTGTTCAGTTAAGCATATTTGTGTAAACACCTTTGCAGCAGGGCATGGGAAAGTAGATATTCAAGATAAACAAGTTTTAGCTCCATGGTAACAAGGTGTGGTAAATATTCCCGGGTCAATGTAAGCAGCTTTACCTGGTTGTTGTCACGGATTGACTTGGCACCTTTCTGTTTGAGAGGGCCAGTGTTGAATATGAAGGAGACTCACTCTGACGTTTTTGAATGAGTTATTAATAAACTAGGTGGAGAGGGCACACCTCCCGGCTACGCGTGAGAAATGTAATGTGTATCTGTCCCCAGATTAAGATCCGCTCCACAATTGAATGGGTTCTTCCCTTGGCCTCGCTTGCTTGGCACACCTGTCCAGCATTGTTATGGATCCCACTGCTTTTCTTTGCAAGACCCCGCCCAGTGTAGCATTCAAGCACTAGGAATGGCCAGGTGTCCATGCTCACCATGGTACAGGTAACCTGATTTGTTCAGGTCTCTGCCCTGACCAATGGGCTAGCCTGGCTCTTACTACTTGAGGTCAATGCTAACTTTAACAGTTTGCCTCAACCAGCTACATCTGGCATAATTAAGCACCTGTGTCATGACTACGGGCCTGTAGTTTTTCCGCTTTATTCCATATCCCAGAGCCCAATGTCACGTGTGTTTTTGTCCAAACCACATCTTTAGTATACAAGTAAGAACCTGGATGTCATCAAAGTGTTTGTCATCTCAGAGGAGAATGGAAGTGCAGACTATAAATGAAGATTTTAATAAATTGTGGTTTCCTCTTTTCCAACATTGTCCTCCTTGTGTTCTACCCTCCAGTTCTGCTGGAATGTGGTATCGCTGTAAACCGAGATCATAGAATATTTCAGCTGTGGCTCTGGGCATCCCTGCTTCAGTGTGTCCTCCAAAATGTTGCCAACCAATCCCAAACCTGGGGATGAAAACAAAAACCTGCTGTCCAACATGCTGCCTTCAGGATGTGGAAACATTAGCTGCAGTTCTTTTGGCTTTGTGGAAAGCTGGTGGATGTAAAGAGATACAGTGACACAATCTTAGTCTTACTCTTGAATCAATGCCAATTTCACATCAGATTTGTGACGGCCAAAAATCAACTTTGACAGGATCTTATGTTAAACAGAAAGGGCAAGCTGACGATACTTTGCCATTAGTATCTGCTTGAGTTCTGATTTATTCTGATGCAGGAAATACAGTTCTGATATAAATGTCCGACATGTAGGATGGCACAAATTGAAACGGAGCTTTTAGTTTTAACAACGTCAATTCACACCTGATGTTAACGCAATAATCTTGGAAGACAACTAACAAAATGAGTTCATCCTGTTTCTCTGCTCACGAAAAACACGTTTAATAACTTTCAATAGAAGCAGCATCCACTTACAGCGTGTACTGCAATATGCTGCTGCACCGCTGACTGCTGTTTGTTCTCTCTGTGGTGTCTCCAGGTGAACGATGTCAGCCTGGCTTCAGTCCCCCACGCCCGAGCCATCTCAGTGCTTCGCCAGCCTTCCCTCCTGCGGCTCACGGTTATGCAGGAGAAAGGTTTTAAGTCAAGGGATCCACGGTCTGATCATCACACTTCCCCTTGCACCACTTCCACTGCCTCCCAGCCCTCTCCCAGTCCCCATGGCAACGCTACCTCCAATCACAACCCCGGCACGGTCCTGCAGGTGACGCTAATGAAGAATCAGCGCACCGAACCGCTCGGCATCAAACTCATACGCAAATCGGATGAGAGCGGGGTTTTCATCCTGGACCTGCTGTCAGGTGGTTTAGCAGCCAAAGATGGAAAACTGAAGAACAATGACAAGGTGTTGGCCATCAATGGACATGACCTGAGGCACGGTACACCTGAGAGCGCTGCCCAGATCATACAGGTATATAAGCCCATTAACGACAAGTGACAATCTACAGTAGCAAAGACCATTTTCTAAAGCATGCCATATATTTAAAGACTGATGCCCTTTCTTCCAGGCTGAGGTTATTTTGAAAATGTAATTATTGCAGTAACATAGTTCTGAGCATGAACTAGTTTGAACTCATCTACGTTCGTACATTTGAAGAATTACAGACAGATTTTGGTCGATGGTACTAATTAACTTTTTTTTCATTTACATTTTTCAATCAAACCGAGGCTGAGAAACGATGAAAACAAACAATATAAAAACATGGACATTCTGAAAAGGAGAATGTGAATTATGTAGTTAAAACATAAAAAGACGAGTCAGTTGTTTGGGTTTCTCACAAGCACTTGAATGCAGAAAAAAGAGACTTTCACTGCTTTTAATTACATTTACAATGATGTGTTTACCCAACAAATATGCCAATTATAAAATCTATTGTTGTAATAGTGTCAGTAAGGGGAGAGGTCACGGGGTCACCACATTCATTCAAAATGTCGTAGCTTTTTGGATAGTTCTTGTCCGGATATGTTGCTCGAAAGGGAGAAGTGAAAGATGGGTCAATATTGCCACAGACTCCACTGCCAGCATGATAAAAATAGTGTCAAATATATTATTAACCAAAAGCTGCTGGAAAAGTAGCCAATTGTCAAGCTGACAACTCAATGATTATGGCTTGGAAAATGGTCGTTCGTAATATAAAGGATATGTTGTTGATAACAAAACACATTGAAAACTTCAATCAGGGACACTGCAATTCATAATTCACAAAAATTGTTTTGTATGTATTTGCTGTGGTCTTAATGGCTTTTTGTGTGTGTGCATTTAGGCGAGTGAGGTGCGCGTGAACTTTGTGGTGATGAGACCTGCAGACACTCAGGAAGAAGGAGGCAGCGGCAGAGAGCACAGCAGAGCAACCAGGAGGGCGCCTGAGCCGCAGTACTTCAAGCGCCGGTCCACCTACATGAAGGTAATAGACAAAAATTCCACACTAACTAACGCGCAAACAACTTTTTGAATCCACATTTACTTTGGCCCTTGCCAGCTGTTTGCCGCTGGAATTCAAACTTCCTTTTCACACCACTAACCACCAGGTGCGCAGAATCTTACACACTTTATATGTTTCTGTTTACACAGTGTAATTGTGACAATTGCTCCTTTGTCAGTCACACTCAGTTGTACCATACACAGTCACTAAAAAGAATAGCCCCCCCACCCCAGTTAGGGGTGAGAAGCTTTGGGAGCAGACACCTGCATCGTGAGCGGAGATGAAAGCCCTTCTCCGGGCCTCCCTCTGTCCTGATCAAAAGGCCTGGGGTGCTGCTCATTCTGCCGCTACGGGGCCACTGTCTTGTTGTTTTTTGGTTGTTTCTTTGGGTGGAAGAGGATCAAAGCTGGTAACAGTTAGCTTTTGCCTGCAGAGTCAAGCCTTTTCGTCTTGCTGGGGGGGATGTGTTCCCTGCTGAGGGGAGGAAGAGCCCCCTCCTCCCCCCAGCTTCCCCTCTGATGGTTTACAGACTCCACAGAGAAACAAGGAGGCTGGTTGAAGCTGTCATTTTCCACACATCTTTTCCACTACGAGAGCTTAGTGTTGATCCTCACACGTTACGTCTACCCTTACCTCTCAGCTCCTTCTCAAATGTTTCACATTTGTTTCTACGAGTGGTTTTGTGAGAGGAATCAATTAAGTCAAAGGATCCTGGAGAGGCTCAAGTGTGTGTGTTTTGTCAAACAAAATAAGTGAAACATGGCCTCCTGAACGAGGTCAGCATGATCTCAAAACTCCATACGGTGTGTTTGTCATTTCTTAGTATTAATTTGTTCATTGTTCCTAAAGGATCCTCCAGGTGGGTTTTCCAGCCAGGAGAAGACTGTGAGTCTGAAGAAGGAGCCTCGGCTCTCCCTGGGCATCACCATCGCCGGGGGGAGGGACTGTCGCAGCCGTCTGCCCGTTTACATCACGAGTGTGCAGCCTGTCGGCTGTCTTCACCGAGATGGCACCATCAAAAGAGGTACAAAGCAGCATCTGGTGATGTGTGATTTTTACGTTCAAGAAGGAATTCGTACTGAAAGCTTTATTATACCTTGCAGTTTTGTCTTTGTAGTGTTGTTATTATTGGTGGCGAAGACTACATCAAATTAGGTTTTTTTTATTTTGTATTTAATAATTTGGCTTTACAATAACAAAATTGTGAAAAATGTATGCTATATTTAGTCTTTAGTCGTTAATCTTTTGTATATTTTCTCATTATATTCACATTACTCGTAACATTTGAGAAACGAACCAGCCCATTTGTGGTATTTTTTTAATCAAAGAAATGACTAAAACAATTCCTTTATAAAATAGTTGCTGATTCATTTTTGTCGATCAACATATCAATGTGTTTGATCATCTGTTGCAACTCTAATTCTGTCTTAATGTGCAGGAAGGAGTGTAATTCTTAACTGTGTGTGAATATTTTAATAAATACCCTGAACTCTGCAAGAATGGGAAACCATTTCTCGTCTTACGTCCACATTAAGCTGTTTAAATTTGTAATTGCATCCTTTTGTCTCCGTTTCATCCCTCGTCGAGACATTTTTTTCCTCCCAAAACCAAAATTCCAAATCGGTTTCACACGAAAAAGGCAGTTTTCAGACTTTGACAGCTTGATTTTGAAGTTTCTACAACAGAGATCCTCTTAGATACAATGTCTGTTTCCTCAGGCGACGTTCTGCTGAGCATCAACGGTGTCGATCTGACCCAGTTGACCTACAACGAGGCAGTTTCTGTGCTGAAGACTCAGACAGCTCAGTCCCAGGTGGCGCTCCGTGTCATCCAAACCCTCTCAGAGGACTCAGAGGAGGACGTTGAGGCTGCCAACAAGGAAGAACTGGACACTGTGGACGACCCACGAGACGACGCCTTCAACTGGACACCCCTGTGGACTCGCTGGCTGGGATTACCAAGGTAGAGCCTGAATTCTGTTCCTCCACTTCAAGTGCATTCAGTTCATTTGGATGTGAAAGACTGACTTTGCATTTGTTCGTCTCAGTCCCATGCACTGGTGTCGGGACATCGTCCTGCAGAAGACCAACAACGAGAGCTGGGGCTTCAGTATCGTCGGCGGCTACGAGGAGAGCCACGGCCAGCAGCCTTTCTTCATCAAAACCATTGTGCCTGGTACACCTGCTCACTTTGACGGACGCCTCAAGTAAGTGCAGCCCAGCTTGACTCCCACATGGCATCTTTTCATCCCTCTCAACATTAATGGTCTGTGGTTCCCTCCAGATGCGGTGATGAAATTGTGGCAGTGAATGGAGCCACAACAGTGGGAATGAACAACTCCTCTCTCATCCCCATGCTGAAGCTGCAGAAGAATAAAGTCACACTGACTGTGGTGTCCTGGCCCGGAAGTCTTGTGTAGAAAAACACACCTGCACAGTCACTCTCTATTCTTTCTGTCACCCTCGTTAATTGTTCACAGTACACACAGATTCTTGGCTGGGCCGCTCACTGTCACTTTCATATGTGACTCATTGTTAGGTTACATTGATGTTCAATCTGTGTAATGCTGAACATATTGCTTGAGAACCATCCTGTGTACAATAGAAATTACTTTCCCAATCTCAGCAGGCTGTTGGTTTCAGTGTCCTCTCACACTCAAAGGACAGATGTTTGCACAGAATGGGATTTATCAGGGTGCAAAAATTATGACAATCAGTGAATAATATTGTGTGGACAAACTGGAAGGATGGTTGTTGTTATTTTTAAACAACTTTTTCTGAATACATCATTTTGCTTTCCTGTTAAATAATGGCATCATTGGAGTGATTCACATAAACAACATCCGAAGATGAAATGTAGTGCTCACGATATATATTTAGACAGTTGAGATGAAGAATTATGTATTTAATCTACCACATATGACAAAAATGGTTGCTGATATATAGACTCATGCCAAAGACAGAAAAATCATCCTGTCCTGTAGCTTTTGTACCACGTGATTTTATCAACTTAATTCACACTTTCAAAATGTGCATCAGAATGATGAAGCAATGACGTAGATTCACTTCAATTGAGTCAAAGTGACATTAAAGGTCAAATCAACAGCTGCAGCTACAAAAAGAGACTTTGGTTTTAACAGGGAGGATTCCTGCATAGAGCTTTTAATCAGAATTATATTGGTAGGAAACAGCTTTGGCCCCGGTTTCTTTTCTGTTCGTCGTTGATGTTGGTGAATTACGCAACAGGAAATAAACTTGTATATTGTTGTTTAAACTGTGAGCTGGTCTATAGAAGCATTATGTAATACCGAATGACTTTGATGAGCGTGTGCCTTGTAGACATTGAAGGACAAACCAGAATGTATACTTGCCTTAAATTTCCACTGTACCAAAATGTGTTTCCCATTATTATTTCCTCACATTATTTACTGAATTTCAAAGGAGAACCGCTTTGTATAGATAAATGTGTGTTACCTTGTTCTTTTGTGTCAACACGTTCCCAGTGGCCTTTCTTGTGCTTCAATTGAGACAAGACTTATTGAATGATTCAGAATTAGTTTTCGAGATTGGCAGTGGAATAGTGTATACAGTTGATGTGTGTATTAGCCCGTCCACTGTTGTATCATGTTCAATAAAATCATAACAATCATGCTGTTCTGTTTATTGTGGGGTAGAAGAGAACATTTTTCAGATTCACAATTTGTCCTCGGCACACAAAAAAAAAATCCTCAAGTGTCTGTAAAATGGTAAAGAAGAACATGCCATGTTCCCTGATAAAATAAAAGTATTTAATGAATGTGCAGATGATTAAACACATTTACTGGCAGAAATGTCTAATAAACTGTTCAGACTGTTCATGGCTCAGTCTGACACCTAGTGGACAGAAACTGTAAAGAATACAGAAGTGATCCAGGTTTTTTCCTATTTTAGTCTCTGAAAATATTTTTTTCTAAATTCAACTTTGGTTCAGCAGTCCTATGTACATGCACAATTAAAAATGGCTCGTAAACAAACAAGACCGTCGTGGAAGAAGCACTCAGATCCTCTACCCAAATATTTGATCAAATTCTGTTTTACTTAAGTAAAAGCACATATATATTAGCCAAAATATTCAAAGCAAAATCATTCTTATTGCAGGACAAGTTACAACTTTATCCTTCTGACTGGTGACCTCATAAATCGTAAGTACTACTAACTTAAGATGAAATTCGTGGAGTACGTACAATATTGCTCTGAGATGTAGAGAAGTAAAGATCCATAAAGTATAAATACTCAAGTAAAATTTGAGTCTCAAAAATAAATTTTTGATTTTCTTCAGATGAAATCCTGAATTAATTAAAATAATAAACTGCTTAGCTGAATCTAAATATATTTTGTACATTATCAATTCTACTAAATTCACTTGTAGTGGTGGCTTAAAACTACTGGAGCACTGGAGTAAATGGTTACTGAAAGCTAATCAGGGAAAGACTGAATGTGAAAACAAAGGACCATAAAACCAGCCAGACTGAAGTGAAGCCCCCCACTTCAGTGTTCGGGGGTTGTGCGGAGATAAAGTAAAAGACATGGTCCAGTATTCTCTGACCACTGATCCATAACTTGAGAAAGTAGCAGCAAGTTATAGTAACGGCATTCCTGAGTTTTACAAATGTGTTGACTAATTGCAGACTGTCTTGTTAAAGTTAACGATCTAACCCCTTGTTAAACATGACAAATGGACACATTTCTGTGGCGGGCAGCAGGCTTTGCTCGACGATGATGATGATGATCTGTTTTTACTAAGATGACACATCATTCATTGAGTGTGACAGTAAATGACTAAATGGTTTCAAATGAAAAAAGAAGCAAAGAAAATTCAACAATTTATTTTCTCTGTGTATGGATTAAATCATCATGACAAACATTTACTAGGATTGTAACAGGGACAATACTGGGAGGAGGATTTAAAATCTCCTTTGAACAAGAGAACATATTTCAACCCGTCTTCTCTGTGGTTCACCAACTATTCCAGAGGCTCTCTAATGCAACGCGAGGCCGCCTCTCTTGACTCACGTTGAGGAAAATAATACTAACACTGGACAAAATGACAAACAAAAGAACCATCTGCTCGATACGTCGTGTACCGAAGACGTTGGTGCTTCCACGCACACACCAGGAGGAGCAAATACAGCACAGGAAAGAGGTACAAAACTATCAAATATAAAGTTGGGATGAAATGATTTGTTAAAAATAGATAGTGGAAGTGTAGTTTAAATCATTATCTTACAACTGCACATCAGGGATGCGAACATTTGTAAATTAAGGTTTATTGGATGACGACCGATTAAATATCATCTTTATTGGCAAACACCACCTGGTGACATGCACTGCTGTGGAGGAATCTTCAGGATGCATTATCGTCCGAAATCCTGACTTTCTACTGAGCTCAAGTGCAATAACTGGTCCGAACTCTGGCATCATGTACATTGTAACTATATGGCTTACAAGGTAAACAGGTCCATATAAACTAGAAAGGTACATAGACATCTTTCAATAATTAAAACTATGGTACAGCAATATATTGGCAAAACATCTAAAGAACTAGGTAACTTATGTAAACAATGGTAAACCACTGTACAGCTTATCCTAACATGGTATTTACAGGTCAAGTTATTTTACTAGCTAGTTCCCATCTACAGAGGGTCAGTTAGATGACGTACTGTATGTTAGGCAATTTTAACCATCCCATCAAAGAGAGTAAACCCAGCAAGCAGTGTGTAAATCTACAGACTTCTTGAATTACCCGGTGCCTTCCTCCTCCTACATGTAGAGTTATTTCTAAAAGTATACATAAGGCAAGGGTAGTTAAGGAAGGTGGAGGCATCACATTCTTTGCAAGGGATTACTGTTATGGGATACGTTTATGGTTCTTTGGGGTAAATGCACTTGTTTGTCACATGTAACAAAAACACATCCGAGTGCAACAAAGGGGACATGTCTAGTTCTGTCGGGAAAATGTGCAAAAATCTGCTCTAAAGCAAAGTGACAGTGTTGCAAATTCTAATGTACAGGGTGGGAGATGTACTGGGTCGCCATGAGAGACAACGGTGCAGACCCTTATTCCAACATACTGTATATACAAGGCACTAAGGATAAGATTCAAGGGCCACACTTCCAGTCTTTAGACAGCCTCCTCAGTCCGGTCGGAATATAGGATATTTCACTACGAAATCTATAAGAATGACCTACAGAGAGAAAATTACAAAGCAAATGATTATTTAAAACAACTGCAAGATGGATAAACATAATGGTAATGCTATATTTTACAAGGGCTGTCCTTTGAAGTTACCTATAATGAACCATGCAATCGGGTATTAACAGAGGAGACAGAATTCGGATATAGTAACGCTGTCTCCTAGAACAATGTTGATATCCAACTCTTTTGCAACCGGCTTTAGGTTTTGGAAGGAAACATAATGAAGATCGTATCCGCAACTATATAATTGTTTAAGTCATTTTATAAGCACAAATGGCACACATGATCATTTTTTGTATTTCTCTGCAATAAGTATACGATAGTAAATTAAATTTATTGTGTTTTGGACTGTTGGTCATACAAGACAATACAATTAAAGCCATTACCTTGGACTTTGGGAAATTATAATGGGCATTCTTTACTATTTTATAACACAATTGATCAATTAGTCAAAAAAATAATCTGCAGATGAATTGCTAATGATTACAATCAAAAAGTGTATAGAGTTGTACAATAATTCATTGTTTTTTTTTAGACTGCCTACTTACATATTCCATCATATTACTGCTTTCACATTTTCTTTTACTGAGTTTCCAGTGCAGCCCCAGCTGAAAGAAGAAAAGACACAGACACAATGCATTAACATCTCTCCCACTCCCAAACAGACACAAAGACACATGCACACGCACACACAAACAAACAAAGGAAAATCTGTCTGAAATCTCCCCTTCAGTGTCGGGGGAATTTAGGAGCAGGACTGTCTGGTCTCGCCGGGGTCAAACTGTGGCCAGACACCCTGAAGAGCTTCCTTTATACCTTTGCACAGCTACTAGCTGTAATTTGTTGCTGAGAGACTAAACTAACACAGCATTTTACTGCCGACCTCACGGTCCTCTCAGACCTCGTGCAGCAGATCGGACTCAGCTTTAAGGGACTTGTGTGGCAGGTTTGAGTTTACAAGACAGATTAATTGTCATTATCCATCACGATGAAACTCAACTTGCACTGCACAGCGGCACAGACAAATAAGCACTTCCACACAGGTGCTAATCTGCAATTTGTCATTCTTACCTTGTGGTATAATCGATTATTTTCCCACTCTAACAATTTATGAATAGACCGTCTTGTCTGTTGGAATAGAAAACAAATGCATGTACATTAAGGCAAGCAGCAGAATACTCATTACTCAAATTAAACACTTTAACAGGTAACAGTAAACAGCCAGTGGTAGGATTTATGGACTGAACTCCCAATTTACCAGCTAGTAATTTCCACTTTGTTGCCATCAATTCTGAGTGGTAATACCACCTTCAAATGACACACCCTTGCGCTGGGCAGGAGAGGAGCTATGCAGCGTAATGCGTCATTTCTACACAGAGCCACTAATTGAACACGAGTTGTTATTACCCTCTACACTTAGACCAATGCGGCTGAATTGCTATAACAGCCCCTGAGTAATCAACGCTGATGTAAGGGAGAGTTAAACTGTCCAACGCTTGTCACAAGAGGTGTGGAACTTACTCTCTTGTTGAGGCAGATAACAGGCCATAGACTGCAGCCTACTGTACAACAGCAGCACAGGCAGCCGCAAAGAAGCCACTTCACATTCACAGGCAAGTTCTTCTTCAAACAAGCGTTCAGCCTGCTGATGCTGGTTTTGAATTCTTCTGGTGCTACCTAGAAGAAAAGAGAGAAAGGGTGGATGTGCGTATACCAAAATAAACAGCTCCAAGAGGCTCTGTACAGTGGAGGGAATTACCAGAAAATGTAAGCAATAAACAAATTACTAAGCACAAGAGGGTGAAGAGATAATTCAAGTGTGTGTAGGTGGTGCTGCCATGAAATATTCCTAATTGCTCACAAAGATCAAAGAGCTTCAGAAAAAACAACAACAGGTAGATAATTGCAGATGTTGTCCAGAGATGAGATGAGATCTCTAAATAGCATGCCTCTGATTTGCTAACCGAGCTCTAGACTGTTCAAGGCAAAGAGGGGCTCAAAGGAGAGATAAGCGGAGAGCCTGTGGCAGCGCCGACCAAACAACTTGAATGGATGCTCATTCCTCGCTGAGTCTGTACGCCATAAAACAGGGGTCGTAATCTTTTATGACAGGATGCAAAGGTCTCTTTGCAAACAGCCAAAGACCTCAGAATAAAGCCCAGCAGGGCCTGATCTGCACCCTTCAATCATCATAATTGTGACCTCATCCATCACATGTCACCCTGGGTCACAATACTGAAGGTACTTTTTATTGCCCCACACTTCCCTCGGCCTGCTCTTACCCCTGCAGCCTTTTTGTGTTTCTGCGTCCGACCCAGGAAGCTTTCCTTTCTTGTCTACAGCAGAGTCTTCATTTCATTATTTTATCACCGGGAGCTGGACTCTCAAAAACACTGGGGTCCCCGCCAACTGAGCCCCATAGACGGCTTACTCATTTACAGAGCTGGACAGCAGCACATTCAGGCTCTTTTCTATACACTGTGGTGCGTTACTTGAAATGCAGCTCCACCAGATCAAAACCTCTCAGAGAGGTTTGAATGGGGTGGTTTGGGGAAGTAGGGGCTATTAAAATGCCCAAAAGAACAACTGATTCACTGTGGCTTTAATTGCTTAATTCTTCCCACTTGGAATTGAACAGAAAGCTGCTTGCAAGAATGAAGTGCAGGAAAACTAAAAAACAAACTGTACCTTTCCCGTGAGAACAGAGGGAAATTCTGTGTCAAATCTGTTGCTCAGTCCAAATCTGGAAAAAAGACAAACAAAACGTTTTTAAAGTTTAGTTCAGTTGACATTACAAGACAGGGGACATTACATGACACACACACACACACATCTAAAGGATGGCACAAAAAAGACTAAGAGAGAGTCTAAACATGCAGGGGTCCAGATTATCACCAACAAACCAATACGTATACAATAGATTATTAGTAGTAAAATCCCTTCAAGTCACACATCCCAATAACTAAATTAAAATAAATGAATAAGCGAACAGTTCCAAACTTCCCATAAGCCATTGCTGCTTTATTTTACAGCTGCAGCCAGTTCAAACTGGAGACTTGATGTGACATTCACATGGGTTTTGTGTGATCGCTCCTAGTAATTAAAGTGGATAATATTGCTGTTACTTGTACTTAGCTTCCCCAGAAAACTGCTCATGTGTGCATGTCTCTCCTGGAAAGGTCAAAGTTCTAATAGTAACAATACATGTGTGAAAAGTAACAGATAATATTGAGTTAAAAAAAATGGACATCCTGAATAGTTTTTATCTAATGAGAATTCAGATGCTCAGAAAAGTCTGCTGGTCAGGCTAACGTTATGGTGAAGGTGAGGGAGGATCTGACGATGACGACAGTGATGACAATTGTTCCCGAAATAATACTCACCCCACTACTATGCGTACATGACGTCACGTTGGGGGACTGGCGTGCTTAAAGCTCGTACTGACGAAGTACAATAAAATGCAGCCGAGAAGCGGACACCCCGTGTAAAACAATTAGGAAACTCGCAGTAAAAAAAAACGCCTCGGACTATAATTGCGCCGGTGACATTGTGAAGAGAACATTAACTTTAAAATGTCTGGTGACGGTGCGCGAGTCTGTCCGATAACAACCTCTTCTAGCGAACAAAAACATCACACGTACACTTGCCTCCCAACGAATAACGGTTGCTAGCCGACCACGTTCGCTGTTGCCATGGGGATGAAGAACCGTTAACGCTCGTTTAGTGATTGGTTACGTTCACGGTGAAACCAACGGTCCCCGGGACGGAACGTATGGCTAACTGTGAGTTGAGTGTAGCGCCAGCTAGCAGGCTAGCGTCAGCTACACGGGCTAAAGGATGAGGACAACAAAGCGACAAAGCGACGCCGGGAAAGACACGAGCGACAAACACGACTCTGCTTACACTGTGATGTGCCCGGCCCCTCGCAGCACCACGGGCTCCGGACAGTACCTGGGCAGGTGTTCCTCACTCACTACGTGCTCATCCTCTTCGTCTTCCAACTCATAAATGGTATCAAAGTCCGCCATGTTGGGTAGTAAGACGCTCATGACGTCTCCAGCGGGGCTGCGCACTGACGCACGAGCGGGCACGCGGAGCATAACATCTGCGAAGAGCGATTATCGCCCCTCTGTGTTCAGGGGGACCAGAGCTGAGCACTTTGAACAACACTAACACTATCTGACATTAGTGAGACATGACGGATATAGATAATAATAATATATTGGCCTGCCGTCTGTTTATAATATGCTGAAACGATATATATCCCTGCAGTTTGCATTAGGGAATGAACTTCTTCAGACATGCACATGGGGCAAAGTCGGGAAAGTCCAGCTCCCAAAATAGTCAGTCTTGCCACATGATAATTAACATGTCACCTCAACTAATTAAACATGAACATACCTTGAACCCCTAAGCCTGAACCTGCCTCACAGGCTAAAGGTTCAGGAGTCGAGCTTAACAATGAGTTATAATGTTAGGTGTAAATACTCTGACATTGAATACTATTAAATGAAAGCGCACCTGCTGATGACATACTACCGGTTTTGACATGTGTTAAAAAACGAAAATGAATGCCTATTAATATTGCCGTTGTTGCAATTGAAGAACAAAACAAAAACATAGTTTCCATTGTTGAGACGAACCGGTTGGTTCTAAGTCTCTAGTGAGGCACTTTCAGAGCTAATGAGAACAAGTTTTGTTATTGTTGTTGCTCTGGAAATGAGCCCTTTGTCCAAATGAAAAATAGATGCATTGAATGAACATTTCTGTATATAACTTAGGAGAGAAATAGCCTATTGTTTCAGGTCCACACATATTTTATTTTATTTCAAAAGACCGTTATGCTAATTGTATGGGGAATAATATATTTCTTAAATCTTTGGAGCATGTTGAATACACATTTAAAACAACCATAAGAATTAAAGCCATGCATACAGTTACTTTTAGATGTTAATTTCTGAAAGACTTAAACAGTTGTGTGTCTAGATTTCTAACTGCAGTATCCGTGAATATACGCTTACATGCTGCGTAATACTGGCAAATAGCACATAAAAGCAGTTCGAATACAAAACGAATCCAAGCGTTGCAAATACTCAGAAATAACAAATGACAGGCTTACTGCAAAAACAACATTTTATTTACATTTAGCCATCACACGACCCGTATCATTAACAGCTGGTTCCTGCTTTATAAAACTGTGCTGAAAACACGTTTGTAAATGATTTGTCCAGTCCGAGCAGTTTGTGTGGCACGCGCTACATACAATCCAGTTAACAACTTAATTAAAATGTCCCCGAATTATCGTTTTATTCACATACACTTCATCACATACAAAAAAAATGATATTTATATCTTATTAACTCACAAACAATTAAAAGCTTTTAAGTTTGAAACACGTCGATTTTTTCTTTTTTTTCTTTTAAATACCCACGTTATTAGAACTATTCTATTAAAAAGCAATATGTCAAGAGCCTCCATTTTGTTGCTATAAATGCACTCTTTATCCACAGCGGTGTGCTTCAGGACGTGAGTTTAGATCCATGGCTGCCTATCAAGTGTCCCGTCAGCGTGTCGCAGTGCTCATATGTTCGATGGTCCGGAGGTGAGCTGCTCTACTGAGTCACAGTCACTTGCTGTATATTCCTGATCGATGGCAAGGTGTTCATTCCCTGAGGAGGGTACATAGAGTTGTGGATGTCTGAGGGACTGAGAGACCCCGGCACCGGCAGAGGGCTCACCGAACCCGGGTCACTGTGCACAGATCCCCCGCTGCCGTCAGACTGACCCAGCTTCTTCTTGATCAGTTTCCTCTCTTTGGCTCGGCGGTTCTGAAACCAGATTTTAACCTGAAGTGGCACCAAGAAAAGGAAATGTAATTAATATCAATGGGTGCAGGCTACTTCCCACTTTCCATGCAATGCCATAACACGTAATACCAAATAATGAAAATAAACAGAATTTATAAATAGATATTCCTGGATAGGAAACTAATAATGCACATTAAATACACGGTAATTATAATATAATAATACACTTTATTAGGCCTTGATAGCTCGTTTGATCTCCATGCCAGCCCTATATTTTTAATATATAATTAAAACAAAAGATATGCCTAGATAGACATGCTATTCTTTACCAAAATCAAATGCAATACATTGTCTATTATCAAACGGATAGGACATTAGAAAAAAACAATAATACATATAAATATAATGAATACATGTCAATAACTAGTAATTCATTTTGCTGTAATTTCAAAAGGAGGACAATATAAGATTCGAAATAACAACAAATGATCGATAACATGTTTGTATTCTTGGGATTTTATTATCATACATATAATAATGAATTAATAGAAAAATAACTACAGACAATGTATCGGGAGTTGAGGTGTCTTTAAATATATCCAATGCAAATGTATTCATAAATGTAAATAAGCAGAATAACCATTATTTTGATGATGAAATTGGCATGTTTTCTACAGGCATCGTTTTGTAAGTTGCATGTGTGAACATATTTTAATGAGGTTTCCACTAATGCTCCTACATTTAGGCTGTATGCGTCGTATATTTAAATGTCGTATTTGTTCTGCAATGGAAATAAACCATTCTGATTTAGACATACCTGTCTTTCTGACAGACCGAGGTTGATAGCCAGTTCAGATTTCCTCCTGATGGTGATGTATCTGTTGAAATGAAACTCCTTCTCCAGCTCCAGCCTCTGATGATCTGTGTAAACTACCCTGTACTTCTCCTTCGTTCTTGTTTTACCTGCGAAGGCGACAAGAAGGAAAACACACATCATTGATATTGTGCTTCTACCCTTTAAGCAGCCAGGCGGTTGAACCGGAAGATGTACAGAGAGGAGGCTGCATGCCAGGACCGGCCAATCTGCACATCGCATCTTTATTGGCTGCCTCTTAAATCCACATCTCTGCTTTCTCTACAGATACGCAAATTTAGCTTTTTCATCTCGCTTTGATGACAGCTGTAGTACAGTGAATTTCAAACTGCCAACCACCAGATCCTCTACTGACAAGTTAAAAGGAAACACACGGCACAGGAGATAGGACGCACCTCGGTGGAGTTGATGTTCGATACCATTTTACTTTAAGCAAGTTTGATAACAAATTACGGACGATGACAAATCTTATCAAAAGTATATAAAAAGTAGTTCCCTGCAATAACCCGGAGGTAAATTAACTTAATTACGATAAGTCCCAGGGCCTCATAATTGATAAATATTCGATTTTAAATGATCATGTACGCCTCTGTAAAAGTCTACAGTTTGCACTACTCGACACAGGCTGTGAAAAGAGTCCCTCTTTCCGGCAATACAACTCTCGGAGAGGAAGGGAAGGGAGGTTGGTGCATATCAAAGTGAAGAGGTGATGAAAGCAAAGGCCACCGCCTGGATATGACGGATAACACTCGAAACACCCAACAATGTGACAGGGAAGTCGACCTCACATCTCCAGGAATAATGACATTACCATCACAACTGGGCCTGGCGCCGATTCCTCACACCTTTTTATATACACCACAGGAGAGAATACAGTAGACCGGGCTGTTGGCCTTCAGTCCATTCTCCCATCAGAATTATGATATATGGAAATGTTTTATGGACACGTGTGACAGTGTCTCTCTCTGCTGACAATCTTTTGTAATTCATTATTCATATTTAATAGAGGCCTATGCGATTCTAGACTTCACATTCTCATTGTATTTACATGTTAAACTGTTATTAGCCCAAATGTAAGCAACCTGCGCGAGGTGGTCTCTTCTTTTGACATTTGCTTTCAATATGTCTTCAAGTTTGTCCCTTGTTTTATTAAACAAATGCGACACTATTTTATTAAATGACACGGAGCTGCCAGAAAGAAAGACTCGAGCGGAAACATGAACTGCGATGCGCAAAAGACTAATGTCCTAAGAACAAGGCAATTGTATAACATCATTTTGGCACAATGTTTAAGCTGATGGTCTCACCTGTAGAAGATGCTTGTGCATTTTTACTCATCCACTGGAATGAATTGCGCCTTTCTCTATCAGGAGAAAGTTGTGCAATGTTAACGTTCTCCGGCGGCGGCTGTAACACCGCAGATCCTGGAGGATGCATATGATTGTACTCAGATGAGCAGTAAGGAACTTGTGCAGGAGAGGAGTTGTTCATAGGTGTAGGAATAGTATTAGGTGGTCCCAGACTGTATGCGCCCCAGTCTTCCCTCTGAGCGCCATAAGTGGGTCCCCAACTCCCCGAAGACTGTGCGTGCGTATCCATGTTTGGCACATGATGGTATCCAGTAAAGTCAGCGTACTGAGGTGTAGAAACAAAGTTCTGTGGAGGCAGATTGATGCCCGTTCTTCTTACTGGCCCCTGGTGATACATGCCGCTTTCTTTATCCAGAATGTATCCCACATACATGATTTGTAAAAAAAAAATTAAACGATGAAATGTATTGTAACAGCAAAGGGAATAATGTAGCCTATTTTAAGGCGACATTGTTACCCTGAAACTGTTAAAAAAAAACAATCCTTCTGCTCTTTTAGTCCAAATGAGATCCCAGTGTAAAATGCGACGTAGTTCCAGTCTGTCTCCAGTCTCACATGATGTGTTTCTGTTGACAAGATGGCAAAGGTACTAAGGCCTTCTTGACGTTAGCCAACTCCCAAACTCTTGGAGATTTGCATTAAAATGAGAGTGAGTAGTGCGGCAGGCCCAGCTGTCCCCTGGCGTCTGTCCTGCAGCGCGTCATCACCTGACAGTGGGCCTATCCCGAGCAGGAGTCCTCCACGCCATGAATAAATCAACACCACGGCCTATCAGCTGCACACACCCGCAATAAACCGAGGCAACACGTCCCCAAATGCAACAAGCCAAAAAGGCCTGTGCGTAATTGCGCGGAGATATATTTTATTTTATTGGAAATGTTAGAAGCATTCACTCACTAGAGGCTACTAATTGCACTAGAACATTTTTACATTACAGGTAGCAACTTATTTTTTCACAATAGCTCAATAGTTGTATCTCGCCAAACTAAATCCAGAACATCCAAGACATGTATTTATTTTGGTTCAGAAATATGTTGTTATTATGGGAATTCAACAGTTTCCAACCACGCTTCACACGTAACTCCCGTTGTATTTGTTCAGAGATTCACTTGCAAACTAGATGCGACGTATGGGAGACTTTCTCTTGAAGCAAGCAGGACCTTTCATATTCCGTGTTCACACCTCAAGGTCACACTTCACAGCTAATTCCGGTTACAAGGAGACTTCAACAACCCCCCCTGTGACAAACAGCGGCCCTCCACACATCAGTCACCACCGTCTCCTAAAAATACAGAGGATCTGTCTTTCTGTGTTCGTGTCTAATGCGTGCCACGAATCTCAGGGAACTACCAGTTAACTGCCCGAATAAAGATTGGAGTTTGAAAAGAAAAACGCTTTTAGACACACTCACCCATGCAGTCCCTATGAATTATACACTTTATATTGCCATTGCTCGCTGCAAACATGCGCTGGAAAGTAAATGCACGTGTCAGCAATACGCGGAGCATAGATTTGACTCCCCAAAGCACGTTTTCTCTATTTAATATCAATCTGAGCTGACTGTGCACCTTTTGATCGTTATACGCCATATTGTTCTTGTTCTTCTCGTATTCTTTTGCCATTTCTTAATATGTTTGTGATTAATTTGACAGGTGTCTCAGGGCCTCTTTAGCAGCCTGCCTAATTGGCTTGTCTATAAGTCATAAATGCTGATTGTTGTCGCCGAAGTATCTGTTTATTGACCACAAAATATTTATGAGACAGTCTAATCGAGTTGGCCTCCGACGGTCACTTATGTACATAATTCAGCTGTCTGTTTAATGGAGAAATCAAGTATGACGTGTTTGCATTTGTTTTTCCTGGCTTTTTGATGACTTTACAGTTTGCAACTGTCACAATCACGTGGCCAACTATAAAAATACGTGTCTGTCAGGATGATGTATGACACTTCATGCAGGTCCATGTTAGTGAGGAGACCTTTTGAGAAGTATTCCCATATTTACTTACTTCATGCTTTCACGCTGTGCATTATATCTCTTGATTTAAGTCTTTCTAATTGTCCCCAGTCAGTTGGCATCCAGTGTAGACTAAGTTACATCCCTACATTGTTCTGTATTGGCACTCAGGTCACTCAGGTCTGTCTTGTAGTTGTCACAGATGGTCGATTATTCATTGCTGCCCTCATGTGGATTTCTGCAGAACAACAGCTGAATCAGTGTGAACACTAACTACCTACCTACCTAACTAACTAACTAACTAACTAACTAACTAACTAACTAACTAACTAACTAACTAACTACTTTTACTCAATACAATCCTTTAGTGGTATTTTAGTATTTCCATTCTGAATTACTGTATACTTCTACTCCACTGCAGTTCAGATGCAAATATGGTCCTTTTTACTCCCTGAGACAATAATATTAGATACTGTATAATACTAAATATCATCAACAAGCTATTAAAATAAAAAAGCAAACTGCAACATTAAGGCGATATACACAGGCATTCAATTCAAAAGCATAATTCTGAAATGGGTCATTCTGAATAATAAGTATTTTTTACTTTTGGTACTTTCGGTATATCATGATGCTAATATTACTTGTAAGAGAGTATTTCTACACTGTGGTCTTGTTACTTTTCTTCCACCACTGCTCAGCACTCACTGGACTGTTGACCTTGAAAGGGCAGCCTCCACCAACAAAAACATGTCAAGATGTTCACCGTATTGTACACCAGTCACAGCACAATAATATTCATCATGCGGGCTGATTTACTCAGAAGGACTGGAAGTTACTGTAACACTACATGAAATCCATATTTACAATATGATGTTCGACTGTTTATAGGTTATAGATTACAAACAGATAAACTGTTCTTTTTAAGGTGATATTTATTTACTAATTCTATTGATATGACATTCAACATTAATTAGTTGCCCATAGCCCTTTCATTGAACTTATTATAAACAAATAGAGCATACACATGAAAGAGAAACCACCTGAGTTTGCATAACTATTTTAATGACAATGCCGTTGTCTTAATGTTGTTTCATTGACGATCATTTTGGAAATATGTGGTGAAGAGTAGGCGTAAACACTAGTTACATCATCAGAGGAAGTTTGAGGAGAAATGATTCGATGCAACTCTGTGGGCGAAGTGATTTTCTATTAAGTGACATTTATTGAGTGAGACCTTTTGTCTGAGGATATCTCACTCCACCTGAACGCAAGTGCGCAGTTGTGATTCAGAAAATATGCTCATGTAACATCATGGTTTAACCTACATAGCAAAGTCACAGTGGCTTTCACATACTTGAGATCCTAAATGATATAAAGTCCAACAATATGTTTTGGATATCAAATTATGTTTTTCGCTTCTCAGATAACAAGTGAATTATTTAATGGTAGCATATATTTACAAAATGTCAGTCGAGTGTTTGTTTTTTAATTTGGTGTTTTAAAGTAAAATCAGAAGTGTGGGGCATTTGGCAGAAACATTAAATACACTCGTGTACAGACTGCATGGGAATCCACTAGATGGCGCACTTTAATTATTTATGAGCCGCTTCTGGTCTCCTTGTGGATCGGTGGATGAGTCGAGTGTGACATGAACAGTTCAATATATCGAGCGCGTACAAAGTGCTTTGAAAACGATTGACAAGATGACAGAGTCCAGAATGTTTTGGAGGCTCATACTGGGTTTCGGTTTCAGACCAAACTGCACCCAATACCAGTCAACTTGTATGGACTCTGAACAGCTGATTGATAATCAAAAGTAATCACTGTTATGGAATTTGAATAGTAAATTTAATTTTTTTTTAAAGTAATCACTCACTCATTTTATCTTAAAGTTTGTGCTTAAAACTTAGTTCCCAGCACAATGTCCACATATGTACCTGTCAGAGTTTATCTCACTGATCTAGTCCGGCTCTACCTTTTAGAGAGAGATTTATGTTCCTGCAGTAATTAGAGACACTTTTATCAAACAAAATGTCTAAAAGCCAGGTAGGTAAAGCCGGCAGATCGCAACGCAAACAAAACTCATCGTGGTGCAACAAAGACAAGAGACGCACAGAGACTAAATACTCAAGGACAGCCGGGAGATAACGAGGGACAGGTGGCCGCAGGGCCGACGAGCAACAGGTGAAACTCATTAGGGCAGGAAGTCAATCACGCAGGCCGGAAGTAGAACGAGACACAACGAAAAGAGGACTTTAATTAGAATAACTAAAGGGAATCACATTTGCATGAATGCATACTTCAACATGTGGCAATGGAGAGACGTGAACTCGGTATCTCACTCACCCAAATGTCTTTTTTTAAAATACAAAGAAACAAACGCTCCTTCTTTCCGCGAACTCAGCGTCGTGTGCGTGAAGCAGGTCAGTGGTCGTCAACATAAGAATTCAGTTTGTTGCATAACTTCATTGATGTTATTAAAGTGGCCGCAGCGTTTCTCTGCAGGAAGGGAGGTAAAACAGGACCATCTGCTACTATTTTTAGAGCCTGCATGGCTGACACACAGTCACGATCCTCAGTTTGTCATCTGTAATGCCAAACACATGCGGAGCAGGATACTGCAAACACGAGCCGTGTTTCAGTGTTTTGATTGATTCCTTCACGATATGACGGAAGATGCAGGCACGTTTGTGAAGAATGGTTCTGTTTATGAGCTTACGAGAAAACATTTTCCACATCCTGAGGTATGGGTGTATAATACACAAATCAACTTTCACACAGGAAGTTCACTTTTATTGTGAAGGCTAAACTTAGGCATGCTAACATGCTCAAAATGACTTTGCTATAACGTACTGATTCAAAGCAGATGAGAAGTCAGGGGATCAGCAAAGTGATTCAAATTGATCCTGACTGAAGGGAACATGCATGTGTGTCATGGCAATCCGTTTGTATTCTATTCAATAGTTGACGTCTCACAATAAGCCACACATGTAAAAGTCATGGTGTGGAAGAGGAAATGTCAGCGAATCATCAACGTCAGGAGGATTTATCCTCTGGGGACCATGTAGACCTGTGCCAGATTTCACAGAAATGCATCCCATATTTGTTGAGATATTTCAATCTGGAACCAAGTGGCAGATTTGAAATGCCTAAAAGCATTTCAAAAGAAAATAACTGAACAAGCAAACCATCTTCATTCATACGATGTGTGGTAACCCCGGCCATTGAATGCCTTTGCAAACAAGAGGTCCTGATGTCCAACAGTTGGACTCATCGAAAGAGGTTCCCAGTTCACCAAAAGCAGCAACGGAGCTGCAGCTTTTCACAGAAAATTATGCACAAAAAAAAGAAGCATCTGAGCACCAAAATAACCCCTCCATGTTCACATTATGCCACTGTGAACAGCATTTTTCCCAGGCCCTCCTGGTGCATGAGCACTCTATACACCACTCACCCCGCCTGCCTATGGAGGTAAACAAAGGGGCAAGGGGTGAGCTGGTTTCACTGCACTTTAGCCTTTGAATGGGCATTGATTAATCTGAAGACTCCCGAGGGTGCAGGGACAACATAGTTGTGTTGCAGTTGTCTGGAAACTATCAGAAGGCAGATATTTATATTATAGTTCTGTGCCGCTCATGTTATCAGCGAACCACATATAAGCAGGAGGTGATCAGAAGCACTGGTTTGATCTGATATTAGTTGGTTTTCTGTCACCAGCAAACAAAGGAGAGGGGAACACATGCTATGAATAAAGTAAACATTGTGCAATATCAATTCTCTTACTAGCATGCAAACCGGGGACATTTTATTTCATTACACTACATTTCATTTAGCTGACACATTTATCCAAAGAGACTTGCAATAAGTGCATTCAACCATGAGTTCAAACTCAGAACAACAAGAATCAAGAAAGTAACATTTCTTCAAGAAAGCCAAACTACAAAATGCTATAAGTAAGCTAATCTGTTTTTATTCAAGGATGTGTTTTTAGTTTCCTGATGTCAACGGGGAGCTTGTTCCAACAATTTCAGGCTGACAATACAAGCTTTCTGGTGTTTCTTTTTGTAGAACGTGTCTTTAAGAGGTCAAGAAACATTTCTGATTACGTTTCTCCTTCATTCACAACACAATTCGCTCAAACAGAATGAATCGCCACTTTTTGATTTCCTGAAGTTCTGCTGCATCAGCAGCATCACACATTCACACGAGAGTGTTCCTCACGTTGAATTTAGTGGCATGACTTTGGTGATCTTCTGACCTTTTCTCTCACTCCGCCATGAGATCGACATTTGTGGTTTTCAGTTAAATGTCTCAACAACTATGGGATGGACTGACGCAGGCAGGCATTTCATTTTAAGTGTGCCTTGGTTTATGATCAAATACCTTCAGAACTGATGACATTCCCAATTATGATGATAAAAGTGTTAAACATTCTATCGTTTGATGGTGACAGTGTACGTGCACACAGAACACATGGGTAGAAAGACAAGTACAACTCCATTACACAGTATGCATGTTAACCAACTGGATGCCCCTGTTCATATTTTACTCACTGTAGCTAAGTAAAAAAATAATAAAAATCTTGCGGATTACATTTGTTGCCTTGTTCCATAGGTTTTGATCTTTTAATTAAATTATTTGAATCGCACTTTGTATCATAATGGCAGATATTCACACTGCTTCACATATGAACAATATATTAACCTGTTGTTGATGTGATGCGTTTGTTTTTTCCTCTTTGCCCTTTGTACCAGTGTCGAGATATAAAGAGTCTTTATTTAGCTGTTTGTGTTGTTGGCTCAGACTTTACTTGTTAAGGTGAACTGAAGTTGGGGGGCTGCATCCGGCTCATTGTTTTGCATTGAGGTGAGAGGCCCGGATGTGGCCCACCCACCATTCACCTTCTTGAGCAGGGGTCTGGGGAAAGCATTGTGCAGCTGCTTATATATGGAAGGGGGAGCTTCTTATTTTATTTTTTTACTGTTTGGTCAATGGCCCCAAATCCAGTGTATGACGCCGGATGTTTTTTGGTGTAGCATCAGACCTTAATTCATGAACACCTCCCTTTTTAATGATCAATGGAAAAAGTGTTTTGCAGATCTTGAGAAGAGGCTGTGGAGTTCAAGGAGGTGTGAAGTCGTGTTCCTATCCGTATTAAATGAAAACAGTCAGCACAGTGGGTGAAACAGAACATTTCTGATTATGAGTATCTTTCGGTAACTATCTTGACTCACTTCCCGATCTGCTGAAAAGATTTATGCTTGCACATGTTTTATTAGTAATACTTCTGATCACAGGACAATGATGAGTTATTTGTAATTGTATTGTTCAGTGGTGTCGATTTCCCACTGGGTGTGGGAACACAATTAGAGAATGGGTTCACATTATTTTGGCCTACTCTCATGTCAATATGTATGAAGGCTTCAGCGGTCTGAACTAGACGAGTCAAGAGGAACACTTCCTGGGTCTCACTGCTTTTATGTTTATTGTATTCAGGATTTAATTAGTTGTATGTTTGTCCATATATTCCATAAGCTGCACATATTAGTTACCTGTACTTTACCTGAGTGCTTTCATTTTATATTACTTTATACTTCACGGCAGTTAATAGCGAAAAAATGCACTTTTTACTCCTATAGCATACTTTTCATATATAGATTATTAATACCAAATCTAACATTTTAATTTTTGATTTGATTGAATAAGTATTTGAATAAACATCTTTCACTCAGGGGCAGTATACGTACGTCTGCCTCTCTGGAAAAACACTGTGTGTAGATGCAGATACACAAACCTGAACCCACTTCTCACATCCTTCCCTTGTTTGTTTCTCATATTCTGGGAATGGTCGGAGGTTGTTGGTATGTGTTTGGTTGTAATGTTGGACGCTCACCTTACAGTAAACAAGCGGAGACAGTCAAGGGCCCAACCTGTCCTGTGGCGTGTGGTCTCCTCGGACACACCCAGTGTCGGTAATCAGGGGCACTGGGCTCCCATAGGAAGCCCCGTGTGTGGCGTCCTCCGGTCGGGACCACGATGATTAACGGTTCCTTCCTTTCCTGTTCCGAGAGGCATTGTCCCGGTGAGCAGACAGGCTGCCGACACCTCGTCCTGGAGGAGGAAGTGAGTCTCTGAGTCCCAGGAGCAGCAGAGGGGCTGATGGCACAATCCCGTCCAAACAGACTTTTCATTGAGGATACTCGAGGAGCTTTATACTTTTTTTTTGTTACTTGCTTGGCATTAAAAATAGTCTGTTCACATCTGTTTGAGCCGGGGTTCCCAACCTGGGGGGGGATCCTCAAAGGGGTGGAAGGATCAATCTGAGATGATTTACAGGGAATAAATACAATATTTCGACAACACAACCTCTTTTTTATTTGTTCACTTTACTATATTCATTTCTTTTATTAAAATAGTGAGCTACTGGATAATTCTACTGCTTAAAAATGATCCAGTAAAAAATATTTTGATCACGTATAAAACAAATGTTGGTTTTTGAGTAACTGATCCAAAACGGTACAATTAAACTGAATTGTAGTCTTTTTCAGCTAAATATTTTTTATTAAATTTAGCAAAATAGCTCAAACATGGTCATATTGTTACACAACTAAGAGTACAGAAACACTGTCAGCTGTGAGTCTTCATCACGTCATGGAATCACAGAGACCATTAATGTCTGTGACAAATTGCAAAGTAATCTATCGAATAGTTGTTGAGACATTTTACTGTAAACCATAAATGTCTCAAGGTGGCGTTAGAAGAAAAGTAGTCAAGGGATCATCAGTCAGTAGAATTCATCCTCTGGGAGTCATGAACGTCAGACCTGATTATTAAGCATTAAATATTTCAAGCAATTATGAGTCGAGACTGCAAGTAAAGTATAAATATATAGATCTTTATTCATTTATTTACTTCATATGCTCAGTTAACAGTGTTAACAATACTTTCATTAAAACTAACAGAAATGGATAGGTTTTATTACTCAGGTTATTTATGAATGAAAAAATGCAATAAAATCCATTGAATGTTATGTGATAGCAGTCATTAAATGATAGAACCAATTATGATAAATGTAAGACAAAAATAGAACAAGTGAACATAAAATAACAAATATTGCAAATGTTAATTTCCTACTAGGCACCAAAGTTAAGAGTTAAATAAAAATATTTGTAACATGTGAGCCATAACTCTGTTTCACAATAATATACCTTTTTAGAATATAAAAAAACTATACTTGATATAAAGTATCAGTGCATAATCACTTCATCTCCACATAAACACAATAAATTGGATTTGGAAATACACATGGGGTTCAAAACGTCGGCTTTATAGTTTACTCACCGACAAATACTGTTTTCTTTAGTGGCTGACGAGCGCTGCGCTGCAGGGCGTGTGCACTACGTTTGGGCCACAGAGCTTTCATACGTATTGGACACAAAATGCTTGATTTGACACGTTCAGCCAGTCACACATGGAGAGTTGTAGTCGCTCGCCCTGCGAGCTTCACCAACACGTAGCACGAGGCGAAGGACGCGTTTCCCTCAGCTTTACTGAAAGTGAATACAGCAGCAGGAACATATACATCTGGAGCGAAGTGTTGGGAAACTATATGTTGATATGAGGAAGATGAGCTGGACTTTGGTTAACCTTTAACTATGAATCTAAATGAATAAACTGAACTGGATTACTAAGTGACAGTGTTCACTATCTAAATAAATACACATACACAATTGGATTTTCTTCTCACTTTCTTTTCAGTTTGACCAAACAGAAATAACAGAGCATTTGAGTTTCTTTGCCACCAGGAAGGGGAACCTACATTTACAGTAACTCTTCATGGTCGAGCTGTAATGTTAAATCTGAAGCCTCCTGCTCTCGCTCTCGGCTCTCCCCCGGTTCCTCCATTAACCTCCAAAACCCAGAGAGTAAAAACACAAACAGGGTGCACCTGAGTTAGTTGAGCTGATATTTGTCTGAAATTAAAGGATCAATGACACCTCAAATGAGACTTTTTCACAATTCATAATCAATGCTAAATTGTTTTCAAAATCTGAATATGAGTGGATGTAGCTACATAACAAAAACATCTTCTCTTTAAGTTTCTTTTGCACAAATTACTTTCCAGTTTTCAAAAAAAGGTTTCAATATAAACTTGTTGTTCTTTATCATGAAAGGCTGTCGTTTGATCAGATCTGGAGTAAAGTGGGAGTCAGTGGGGTTCGTTTTCACAGTAGATGACAGAAATACCTGAGGCTGTTTCCAGCTGTTTGACATATCACAGTGAATGTGGAACGGACCGGCAGCTTTAACGTCCGCCTACTTCTGAAAACTGGAATGGAATCAACCGTCTACAGATTTCCTTTAGCTGCTCAGCAGACGCCTTGAAGTTGGAAGTTACAGTCGGGTAGATTCATGGTTCAATTCAGAACGTCCTGTCTAAACACCTGAAGAGGGAGTCTCGTGTGTTTTCCTCTCAAACTTTGCTACAGTCCAGAGACGAGAGTCGAAAACCGAGCAGGACAAAGCAAAGGACTCCAGGCTTTCGGTCAGATTCTCCGGGGCCGGAGCAGGAGCTTACACCGGGGGGGTGGAGTAGCGCACCACATAGTTGTAGTCAGGCGGCGGGCTGTGGCACTCCAGACCAGCGTCCAGGGCCGAGTCGTCCAGACTGAAGTCCAGGGAGGGAACGGTGGGGAGGAACTTCTCCCTCTCTGTGTCACTCTTTACAGACTCTTTACTCTTACTCACTGCCTTCATCCTAAAAACACAAAGAGACACGACATCAAGATAAAAGGGAAATAATAATAAGACTACTACTACTAATTAAATTCAACTCAAAATACATCCTGTGGAAAGAGAGTTGTGCAGTCTTGCTTCCTTCAGCTCAAAAATGTATCAACACTCAAGTCACTTTCTCTCATGCTGATTTAAAGATGGTAATTCATGTTTCTGGTCAGAGGAAAAGGGATTTTTAAAATTATTTTTTATTTCCTCTCGCTTGGCCTGTTGCATCTTCCTCTACACCGACTGGTTCAGAAATCAATCTCATGTCTCCCGCTTGTTCAAAATGGTGCAACTAGAACTAAACACAGAGACCACATATCACCATATTTTAAGATGTTACTGTTTGTTTTTAAAGCACAGAAAGGCCTAGCCTCTATCTTTATTGCTGACCCTTTAACTCTTTATGAGGCGAAACGCAGCCTTTGATCCTGAGGAAAGTCTCTTGCTTGTTCCACGAGCTCAAGACTAAAGGTGACGGTGCTTTCTCCATTAAGGAGTCTACACTTAAACTGTCTGAGGGAATTAGGCCAACTTTGTACAATAAACAAAAACAGAAAGAATACAACTGACAACAAATCAGTGACATGCTGACCAATAAATGACATAGGACCCAAATCGTGTGACCTCAGTATGTGCTTCACAAAATATTCAATGCATACGTTAAAAATATTATTAGAGCATCTTGTAAAGTTGTTTTTATCTGTTGAAAAATGAGGGAACGACTGCAGTCAATGGGTAAACAACCAGCTGTGTAACTTATTGTGAACAATATCTTGTTTTGTTCTCAAGACTTCTTGACTTGATCGCTCTCACAATAGAGGTCTGTTTTGATATTCTTTGATTCAGAAATTCCCCTTCAAGCTGTACAATCAGACAAACCTGTCCTTATTCATATATGATGTCATCAATCATTCTTTCTGCTTCATTTGAGCCTCAGAATATGAGTAATTGCCTCTTATTGTCTTTGGAGGTTGCTAAGGGTTACCAGAGCTCCTCTCTCGAGGCCAAAGGGTCGGCGCCCAGCGGGGGCAGTGATGCCGCCGTACTGGAATGTTGTCCTTGTGAATAATTACCTGATAAATTAACCATTATAAATACTTAACAATAGTACAGTATTGCTCTGCCTATGCCAGGCACACGTTAGGGTACAACTGAAGACTTTGACCAGAACCAATTAACAGATTAAAAGTTTGAGGCAAATTCCTCTGCAATATTGTTCAATCTATTAAAAGTTGTGTTGTGTGCTACAGTTTAATAGAAGTCAGGCTCGATTAGAGGTGAAGGCCGAGGGAGCAACAGGTGGACTTTAGCTTAACAAAAGGAGCACAAGGCTCTAGCTAACAGGGGATGCCCTTGTAAACCCTCCTAAGTTCAAAGGTGGCAGTGATTGAGCGGTTGCCCCTCACGATGTGGATCCTTCTCTGCCACGCCGAGGCCCTGATGACACTAACAGGCCTGTCAGGAGTCTTGGTAGCCTCAGACGTTACTTCCCCAGCAGTTGTTTACATGCTCCCTCTTAATAATGTTTAAGAACCTTAATGCCCTTTACACTCAATCCCCTTCAACGGAACAGAGATTTGGGAAACAGAATTTACTTTAATAATATTCCTCCTTTAAATTTTTTAAGTGGAAGCCACAATATGTAGAGACAGCAGAATAATACCAAAAGGTTTAAAGTGTAATTGTAAGTTCAGAGGTTTGACCCTGTAAATTAACCCTGTCACTGAGCTGCAGTAAACTTAATATGTAAGCCTAGACAACACCAACAGAGACCCTCATAAGAAAAAGATTGACAGAAATCTCACTGATATTTGACTTCCTCAAATCGCCCACAAAGAGAGGACACAATGTCTCTTGCCCTGGCGGGATCCACATCTTAAAGTCATCAAACGATCTGCGGAATATGGTGTATAGATTTAAAACCAATGTCACTCATTTGAGATCATTTGTTACCTAGCATTGCATTTACCAAACAGCCATGACTCATAATAAGTTAAATCAGACTGGGAGGTATCTCCTCAGGACTCTTTTGGTGAAAACAAAGGGGTTTTAGTGTGCGCTCTTAAAACGGCCAAACCTCAAGCGATGCATCCGCTCAGCTTTTGTGCTCAGTCCTTCAGTTTGTCACCTTCAAGCTTTTCCCCTCCCACTTCTCCTTTGTGCCACGGGCTCTCCCACATGGCTCCTTTTCCAGACAAAAGAGAAACTAACCCCTGACTTGTTTTGAAGGCAGAAGAAACTTGTGTTGGTGTGAGTGTACGACAGTTATAGCGTCTACATTCCAGCACAGCGGGGAGGTTTCCAAGCAGGTATTTTGCAGCGTCTTCTTGTGTGTGCTGATTTTTCACTTGCAGGGCATGTTGAAGGGCGTGTGGTGCAGTGTACGTACGCCAGAGCCATGATGCTCAGCGGTCGGCCAGCCAGTGATTCGAGGCGCTTCAGAGTCTCCATGTTGTCAGACGACAGGCCCATCCCGCTGTCTGACTGACCGCCCTGATGATGCAGAGACAGACAGAAAGAGAGTCATTAAAACCCCTTCTTTGTTATCTGAGGTGAACAAATAACAAATAACCTCTAATCGTAAGAAAGTAAGTTTACTTTATTTTCATAGAACTGTTAAAAACTAGACTTGTGGTGCTTCACCAGTGTATATGAAATACAATAGTATGTAATACAAATCTAAAGTAATGGTAAAATATTGTGCAATAAAAATATAATCAACAACATAAAATCTGTCACTTTGGATAAAAGTGTCAGCTAAATGAAATGTAATGTTTTGAAGTTACACCTATGTGCTTCTTAAAACATATAGGTGGTACATTTCCACCTTTTATTTGATACTTGACAATCTAACTATTAGGATGCCCTTAAAGCTGAAATGTGACCAGACTCATCCTCATCTAATCGTGAGGGAGGACTTTGTCCCAGTGTTTGGACCTAAAACACTAAGTTACAGCAGTGCAGGGAATCCAGATTGTTAAGATGTTCTGGGCTAATGAGATGACATAAAGATTATTAGTCCGGTGTTGAAGTAACAAATAATATGGCAGAAATAAGCTCAATAAAATTAGGCCAAATATAAAGTCTTGTGGGCTTCAACATGACAACTGGGAAGGAAATAGAATTACCAACAGTTATCAGCTTTGAACCCTACTTATGAATCCATTTTAAAATTCACCCTCAATAAAAATAATAATGTTATATACTCTCATACCTCTCCATACAGTTTATCAGACATGTATGTTCTATGGTGAAGTTTCTAGTCATATAAACTAACGGTGTGGTTTTGTGCATCTGTTTCTAGTTTCAGTCCAGAAGGAATAAACTCACTCTCGAGGTTCTCATTCGTCCCGTCCTCCATTGGTAACCTCGTCAAAGGTTTTCACACTAGCAGGACGGATCTTGATATTCCTGGCGAGAAAAATGTTTCCAGGGTAAGTCTCAAAAAGTCCATAAAATATTCTCTTTTCTGTTTTAAGAATCCTTTGATTAACAAGAGGCAAGAGGGAACGTTCAGCAACAAAACCACAGGAACTTAATCACTTAAAACAATAACGTGCAGCATGGGACGTTTGTACTTTGAAAACACACCTTGTTTACTTTGCATTTCAACACTCAAAGGCTAAAACGACTGCTTAATTAGCTTAAAGGCTAACTGTCATTACTGCTTTTCAACACCTCATCAATAAAAACACTTGGAGGACCTGTGAAAACCAAGGAGCTCGACAATATTATTTTAAAGTGGACATACATTTTGAAGCTGGCTCAATGGTCTTTTGGGGGAATTCCTCACTAGGAGCAACAATACTGAAAGCTCTCTGGCCGTCAAGCTGCTGTGTGTACATTTCTTATCACGAGTCAATCAGGACTCATTGTCCTCAGGTCAGACCTAAATGTTTTGCCGGTTGACTTTAGTTAAAGTGTGACAGGAACAATAATTGTTTGGAATATTATTTAAGTGGGGAAATGGTTTAGTAATTTCCTTCGCAAAACAGACTCAGCGCTGTTTGCCGTTAACAGTCTGAGGATAGGTTTCATGTCTTTAAGATAAGATGATTGATTTACTTTGAATGTCCTTAAAAAGTTCATAGGCGAGTGTAGATTTGATACAAAAAGGAAATCTATAGGAGGATGTACTGAGGCACAGCTGTGCTTTGAGCTGTATGCTAAAGTTGTGGGCTGAGTAACGGACACATTGACACACATTGCCACTGGGCTAGTTCAATAAAGACACAGCACTATGGACAATAGATTAAGTACACTAGACTTTCAGTTTTAAATCAAGCAGCCGATGAACACATGATCCATGTTCTCACCATGTGCTCCCTGAGTCGCGTGGTGGAGCGACGGGTCGTGTGGGCGTCCTCTTCTGACGGCTCATGGGGGACATGTCTCCCACCTTCGCCAGGCAGGGCAGTGTTGATGGGTATGTAGTGCTTCCCCTCCTAAATCGACCAAACAGACACAGGAGATCTAAGAGTGCAGCCTTATGCTTCTATGACGTAACTTATAAAGAGAAGAGGAGGCTTGTGGGTCGATGCTGTGTGTACGCTATACAGAGACACGCATCCACAGGTTGTGGCGAGCAGCCAAAGAAACTGAGGTCATGCTTCATATAATCCAGGACAATATACTTTGTTCATGAAGTTGGTGGATCGGCAGCAAAGTCTGTGATCAGCCTCCCTGCACTGTAACAATACCTTTTATTAATAAGATTCAAACCCCTCCCACTGTTTACTCTGTCCGGCCTGAACCTTTTCTCACGAAGAGAGCTTTCACAGATCACTTGTAATGCACCATGCTGTAGTTTTCATGTGATGTCGTGGGTTGGCCTTGTCTTTATCCCTGATGTAGTTTTGTAATTCCTTTTCTTTGTGCGTCTGTAGTGTACATTCTGGACAAGAAGCCTGTTCCCTTTAGTGGCTGGAAGTGAAAACATGACTATGGGCAGCTTTTGGAAACTTTCTGACAGCCTTGAAAAGAATCTACAAACGTCCCGCCTTTTACAACAGTCATACGAGACAATGTTATCTTGCCTCACACTAATAATTACATTGTTTTCCATGTGTTGGAAGTGTGGTTCCTCCTATAAGACCGATGTTGCCATATCAAGAGAGCCAAGTGTTTGTGTTGACTGTTACTTCCCCTCTCAGTTTACTCTGAGCAACCCCCTGGGCGAGACGCCGCTTTGAATCTTCTTTCAGCGGCAGTACTCATACAGCACTGTTCCTAAATATTTGCACTGTTTGTGACTCATTATGCAGAACTGGTGTTTTTGTGAAGCCACATTATGATCATGATTACTTTGGTGGGATTAAAAATAAATAATTTGCTGCAATATTTGTTAAGAAAGCACTTCCATAAATCTCTTTGGCGAGCCCTCCTTTAACTTCCAGTTTTGAGTTCACACCAGAGCTCAACAGCTGTGCTGATCATAAACTGATGATTCCTGCTACTGTTGAAACAATCCTATGACACATCATATGTAGAGTTCAAACAGTGCACATTCTTTCTTGTCTACCATACCTGTTGCACGCTGGCCTGAAGCAGATCTCCCAGCTGTTCCACCAGCTCAATGAAGGTCGGTCGCTCCTGTGGCTCCCCGTGCCAGCAGTCCAACATGGTCTGATATCTAAAAGCAAAGAACACACCACTGAACACAGACTGCTAGATGCACAAATGCAAGCCTTCAGCGTACTGGATGGACTCTCTAAATGCTGGAAAAGACAACCAACAACAAACAGTTATGTTTGGGTTGATGTATTGTAACTGTGATGAAGCACCTTTTAAAGAAGCTAATAACTATCGTTAGTCCAATAAAGGGACCTTGTTGCATTGGGACCACATCTGGTCCACCTCTAAATCGACTGTCATCTAGAGTATTCATACACACTCTGTTTTCTATTCTCAGGTGACCCTGAGCCTCCAGGGCGTATCTGATTCTCTGTTTGGTCTTGGTGTGAGAGCACACAACCCTGCTTAGGTCTCTGACAGGCTGTCAGCGTCTCTGCCCATGTGGGAAGACCTCTGAGCCTTAATGTGAGTTTCCATCACAGAGAACCTGTCTCATTTTGTGGAGAATTTAGAAACAGAGCACCATGGCTGCTGTTTAAATTACAGCATGTTACTGATTGGGAATGATCGGGGTGATGGATCCCTCTCCGGGTTCTGTTGCAGCAACCAATACTCCCCGACAGATACCTTAAGCTTCATGTACAATATATATATATATATATATATATATATATATATATATATATATATATATATATATATATATATAAATATAAAATATGTATAACAATTGGGATTGCCTTTGGCACCCACATTGGTCAATCTCAAGTGTAAGGACTTGGAAAAGCAGATAGTCTGATGCTGCTTTATTAACCCCCCCCTTCTCACCATCTGTGTTTGTGTAGAGTATTTGTTAGAGTATACTCGACCAGGTGGGAGCCCTCCTAATGGTGGCAGGATGTGGGGAGCTTGATCACAGCCTTTATGCATATCATTGAGGGGAAGTAGACACATTGTACGACTGCCACAATTTAAAGCACATTCATTGCCTGGTCCGCAATGAGAATAAATAGCCTTCCCCCGCTGTGTGTGTGTGTGTGTGTGTGTGGTGTGCGTTTAATCTGTAGAGATTTTTCAGAACTGCGCTACTTTGTCCGGTTGGGCATCTGTGGTAGGATGGGAATTGAGCATCCTATTTATTGACCTCCTACTCTGAGCAGTATCCGCTAAATTCCTCTGCAATGCATCAGGACGGGGGATCTTATTCACAGATGGAAGACAACATTCCTGCTGCAATATTGTTTGCTGAACACAGCCTAAAAGCTCATGTGCATCATTCATAAATTACGAGTTTGGGGTGAGGGTCATGGTGTCAAAATCTGGGGTTACAGACTTTTGTGATCAACTGCAGACCCGTCCAGGGAATCAGCGTAATTCAACCCCGCTGACTTTGATTTACGTAGATATCAGCAGGTTTTTATCTCATCTTTAAATTAGACACAGGCCTCTCAGCCATATTCATACAAAATATATAATCTGGCCGTTCCATATTTCGAGATGGAAAGTACACGAGATTCTTGGCACCAGTCGGTCTGCATCTACAGATCCTCTGTGCTGAACAACAGTCTGGATTAGATTTTGTCTATCATTTCCAATCACTGTCTTCTTTGCAAAACTGATACATTCATTCAGTTAGTTTTACTTGGCACCAGCTGCTTTAAAACTCTGGACCTTTGGATATCACATCATTATTAAGCAGAAGTGCTGCATTATGCTTTTCAAAACAAATATTTTATGGACTATATGAGTTATTTTAAATTAAACCAGACAAAAAGTCGGCACACATGTTGGTGGGAGACTCAGAGCTCAAACTGTGATCGCTGTGTCTGCATTGGCTGTACATTGGACGTAAAAGTATTCTTGTTACAAAAATGGTTCTCCCAGCTGCATCACTGATGACAGCAACGATACCACAGAAGAGTACTCTCCCACAGATATTTATGTCCAGCATCATCTAACAGCCCTTACTCAAAACAATTCTCCAGACACTCCAGAACTCTAGACATTTAAACGTGGTGCTCGGTTACATCTGCGCCACTATCAGTCAGAAAATGCTTCAGAGCTTCAAGGTCGCTGCTGCAGAGCTAATCAGTAGCTAATGTTTCCTCCTGCTACATTCATGGCAGGATTACCCATGATTCTTATCGGGCACACCTGACCTCCTGGTGCAACCACAAAGAGGGAGTAAGACACAATGCCTCCTCTTCAGTGTATATCGATATGAGAGGTTTTTACTTGCTGCCTATACTTTCTTTGAAGAGAACATACAGCTTGGGATATGGAGCTGGGTGTGATACACACGACGTCTCCAGATATATAAGATGAACGTTATAAAGATTAAAATATTATGATGGTTCAAACAATACAATGTGGACAACAGTTTTAAAAGACAGATTCCCCGGCTGAGGCAGAAAAACAGCAAATTAAGTAAATGATCCCAAACACAGTCCATTTCACTGTTCTATTAAGGTGGGCAGCCGGCACGTACTTTTTTACTTTCATTTGTTTACTGAAGAAATTGTTAATAGGGATTCTTACATTTCAGAAGAAGAGTATTCTGGTGCTCTCATCCTGGTCCCTTCTTTTAGCCGGCAGCAGAATTCTTCGTCAATTTGGACGCCGGGGTACGGGGAGGCACCTGGGAGACGGGGAGAGGTTCATTATGTTGCACTCAGTTGCCCTTATGCATATATATCAGGTGTTTATATTATTTTGTGTATATCAATCAATATGAGGGTAGGCTAAATAACGGAAATACCTCTCTGCATAACAATGCAGTTCAACAGCACCACAAGATACAGCCTCCAAAATGACCAGAATGTTAAATCAAAAACTAAAATGTTATTATAACCCTCAAGAAGGAGGAGTTATTGTATAGTAGGACCGTTGTTGTATTTGACTACCTTCATTTGAGCTAAGTGCACCTAATAAACTGACAAATTATTTTAGTCATTGGAAGACTCAAAGTATCAAGTATTGGGCTGTGAGTAGAAAATAAATGATTCTTCACAACATTTAGATTGTATCAATATGATCAACAGACTCTGAGCGTTTATTCATATTATTATTCTGCAGTAGAGTTACAAAGACAACACCTGCCAAGACTGCGTTGCATTCTTGATTCCCTCCTGGGAACATTAAAGTCCCTTTTCTGGTGACAACCACTGCAGCTTTCCAACTTCAATATTCTACATGAAAACATTTCTCTGATTTTGTTTGTAGAAGACTCGCTAGAAGAAAATCCAATATCCAATTGTGTTGGTTTTCCCTTATATGTTATCAATACAATTTCACGAGTCATACGTAATTACTGTGCTTGAAACCCCACCTACAATATAAAACTCAAATGTATAATTAAAACACAGATTCAGCTTGTATTTGAAAAAGAAAGAAAAGAAGGGTTACTGCAAAGTATTGTTGTTATCCACTTCAAAGTGAATTTGAGTGTCTGTCAGACACTGCCACTGGAGAAAAGCATCTATATCTTTTAAAATGTACCCTGTTTTTTAGAATATTTTCACAGATGTACCTTGCTGCCAGACCGCCCTTTCCGACAGGGAATTGAATCTTTCCGCTCTCTTCAAATCCAAAAGACTCCTTTTTGACAAAAAGAGTAATTTAACCTCGCAGAAAAGGCAGTTGCTGGTCCACCTGCTGCCTCAATCGGTGAGTTTGTTTGTTGTATTGCGTTCTTTGATAAATCCAATCTAACACTTAAAAACACCAAAGTCTCACAATAACACAGACTGATAGAGACTTATCAGAGACTGAGAGGCAGCAGTAGACCAGCAACTGCCTTGTTCTGCGAGGTAAAGAGTAATGCTTTTGTCAAAGGAGTATTGCGGCTTTGAAGAGACCATAAATAACAGTTCTCCATGGGAAGCTAAAGTGGTGAATAAATTCTAAATATAGCACAACAGTACATTGCTTTGCTCCCGTGTCGGTGCTCCTTTCTGTGTCTCCAGACTGGGGGCGTCGTGACAGCCTTCTCCTGAAGGTAGTAATACACTGACTATAAAGTACCTCATGCAACCCAACTTCAAAAAACCTATCGCTTTATGGTCCCAAATCAATCTATAATTTAAAATTCTAAACTTTTACTTAAACATTTCTTGTAGTTTTTAGAAAATATGCTTTGAATATTTAATTTACTTTACATTTGATGAATTATGTGCATTTTATAGTGCAGCCAAACAATAATATACTATGTCACGGTGGCGTCCAGTCGCCAAAGACTCTTTACTATTCATTTCATCATGCATGTGTAATAAATTATTGTTTCACTCTAATAAAGTCTCTCCTGTTTGAAATGACCTGTGTTTTATGACGACACAGAATATTCTCTCATCTCTTCTCTATATAAAGGCCATCTCATCCTGATAATGAAGTATATCTAGTATGACAAACACCCCTGGTGAACACTATTCAAACCAGTTTTGGGATATTTAAACCCACAAAACGCAACTGACTCAATTTCGGTTCACAGATAGATCTGATAAACACGCTTTGGTTACCCTGAAACTTTTGACCTCTGAACATGATCAAGCTGCAAAGCTCACTTCTTTGCCATTTCTCTTGGTCATTTTGTATCCTTGTTTCCTGATTTATTTTTCTGAGGCCCCGCTAACAGTACCCAGATGTGTAAGTGTTTCTTTAACGGAAAAAACGTGGTGAGAATGTGTCAAGAGTGAAAAAGAGGGAGAAAGAAACCAAGAAAAAGAAGAAAGACACACGGGTAAGTATCATAATGATGTCAGTGTGCTTTATATTTAAAAGAATATGCAATTTGACACACTTTTCTATCAACTGCTGTGGGTGACGACTCCGTATGGCTGTGATTCAAAAGCAGCACAGTCAAAACGTACAGAAAAGCAATACATCCAACTTTGGTTGCACTTCCTCTTATGTTTATACAGCTTCCCATGGAGCCATTTAAACATAAAATATTTCACGTTGAGTCTTGCTATAGAAACGTGTGGTGAGCTCTGTGCCACGGTGCACAGGCAACCTTGGGCTGACACACAATGCTGCCTTAAAGACTGCAGTGGTTCACAGCAGGGAAACACTTTTACACTGATCTGGCTGCCTGGTTACAATGAGTTTGTGTTGCCAGCTGGGACAAAACGGAGAGCTTAAATAGGAGGAGTTCTCTCCTTTTAATGTCCCATGACTGTACTAAAGATCACAGACAAACTTCACGAATGTTGAGTGGCGTGACAATAGTTTTCTCAGGCTGACAATGTAGACCCTATTGTCCTCAGGCACAATTACACGGAAGGAGAATAAAAAGGCATCTGGTGAAGCTGGGTGCACCGAGCGAGTCCAGCAAGCTAGTAGTAGTAGATAGTAGTAGATAGTAGTAGTAGTAGTAGTAGATAGTAGTAGTAGTAGTAGTAGATAGTAGTAGTAGTAGCAGATAGTAGTAGTAGTACATCTCTGATAACAGAACCTAACGGGCTTTATGCATACGTGGAGAGGTTCAGCACAAACTACATGTGAAATGAATATCAATATTTTGACCCACCTCAAGACCTCATACCATTCCTAGGTAAATGCTGTGTTGTGAATGAAACGGTAACATTGCAGAGACAAGCATGTAAAGGGTCGCGTCTATCTGACATGCAGCGACCGAACCAATCACAAGACTCTTCTGCCGGGTACATGCAGATCGTCTTCTTCTGATGAGTTTTGCACAACTGTCATTTGCTGTACTGTCCCTTGCCCCGTCTGTTTGAGCATTGCCATGACATGTGGAAAAATGCCCATGATGAAAATGTTCCTGAATGTATCGCATGTGTTTATAGTGAAAATTATTAGCTGTGCCTGAAAGGTTATTCCAGTAATGTATCAAGAACAACAGTATGTGTGATGTTTGTCAGCAGGGTGTGAACTATAAAAGTAGTGGTCAATACTGAGCCATGACACTTACCAGTGAGAAGATCTCCCATATGAGAACACCAAAGGACCAAACATCACTCTGAGTCGTGTAGATCTTGTCAAAAATGGCCTCAGGTGCCATCCACTTGAGCGGCAGTCTGGCCTGTGCAGATATTTAGATAAGAAATCATTTTCCCTCTTATCTCAGTGGCGTGGACATCTTACTAATTACACATCTGTGGAGAGCTAGTTGGTTTAAACTGTGTGAGCAGGTACTGCTTTTTATTGAGCTAAGACTAATTTAGTTTTATAATCTAGAATTCAAACAAACACATTGATTTCCAAGAACTGCTGAATTAATTCAGTTCTTTTGTTCAGTGATAGTTTACTGTTTTGCATGTTATCTATTAATACAAATGCTTTAAATATTTATTTTATAAGACAATACAAAACAGACCGCTGGAAAAAGACTTGACTGGATTTTAATACACTTACATCTCCTTTGCGCACATAATCCGGGTCTTTGTAGATGTCTCTGGCAAGTCCAAAATCACAAATCTTCACAACATTATTCTCAGATAGCAGGATGTTTCGTGCAGCCAAATCACGATGGATGCACTAATGAAAAAAAGGAAGCAAGAAAACTGTATTTAATGCAAGTTTTCTGCATGTAATTGACTTCATGGTTCTCTGCGTGCAATAAAGAACGACTTCTTGCATAGCAGCATATGGTCAAGTCATCAGTGGCATTACAACAGGAGATGAAGTGTTCCATATCCAGGCTAAGAAACCATCCGTAACAGGTTATCTACAACAATGGCTTCATTCTCAGTCAATTCATTCAATCAGTCCCATCCGGTCTCCCCAAAATTATGAATGACTTGAACAATGAATGATATTTAGAATGATAACCTTAAGAAATACTGGAGTAAGAGTCATAGAGGCATAATGGTTTCCACTTAAATTTAAGAGAATTAAAATCTTTCAAGTTGTCTTTTGCTGCATATTTCTTTATTTACAATTCAGGAACCTTTTGTTTAAACTGCTTGTAACTACAACTTTGAAGGATTTGACTACTCTGAACCATTTTGCCTCTACTTGGACACATTTGACTTTTCTAGTTTAAACACTCCAGCTACAGTAAACAAGGGAGAGCATGGTGATGCTTCACTATACGGCGTAAAATGTGTCCAAATTATCATAACTATTGCTATCTGATAATAAATATCAAAATAACATGATATTTGCAGCTGTTTAAAATATAATGTCTTGATGGATGTCTTGGATTGATTTATGTGAAGAAAATACCTTGCGTGAAGCCAAGAACTCCATGCCTTTTGCAACTTGGAAACTGTAGCAAATTAAATCCTCCAACGTCAGGACTCGCTTATATAAATCCTCTGATTCTGTGAAACAAAAGAGCACAAAGTTTTCACAGTGAGACAGATTTTTCTGATCGGATATATCATCGAGGTGTTTTGTGTTTTTTATGCAGTCAGTGTGATCATCCGCTCTCTGTCAGATAAATCAGATCAGATGAAACTATAACAAACTAATACACATAATCTTAACAATCCATCCTGTCACGTACGTGACTCCTTCTACACACCGTCTTGAAAACTTCCTTTACAGACGAGAAATGAAAACAAATTACAGTTCCTCCTATTTTTCAAAAGTCAGGTGAAATGTGTGGTTATGGGCCCAGTGTGCTGGTCGGGGGTCTGAGAGAGGAACTCACAAGGAGTCCTTCCACTGGCCCACCTGAGTAAACAGCTAATCAAACCAGAAATAACACATCAGGAACAACGTGGCTGACGTGCCGTGTCCGAGCTGGAGCCACAGAGCAGAGCAACACTCAGGTCAGGACAGGAAATAAACAGACGCCTCCCCAGGCTCAGTGGGGTGACAGTGGCTCCTGCTGCAGTGATTGTACTGCTGAACAGGAGGAGGAAATGTCCCATCAGAGTCAGGCTAGAAAACAATCTGAGGGGAGCTTTCATTCCTGGGCGGGAGGGGTGGAGCAGAGGTGAGAGGATGGGGGGGGGGGGACAGCAGGAGGGACAAACAGGGGGGTTGAAAGGAAGCAAGACATGCTTGGCCTTTACCTTCTTCCTCTTCCTCTGAGTCGCAGTAGCTCTTATCTTCGATGAAGCCAGAGCTGGCTGAGCTTCCGGTGCTGGCCACGCTCTCCAGGCGGCGCTTCATCAGCTCGCTCAGCTCGCAGCCCGATCCTGACGACACCACCTTACCGTCCTGGCTCTGAGCAGCACACACACATACATCATGTTAAATATGATCTGTTAATGGTTGTCAAAACAGTCCCTCACTGCTTACAATACTGACAAGCTGGTTGCCAAAATGATGAGAAAGAAAGAATGTCAAAACGTCTAAATTAAGCAGCTCGTGACTCACCTTGTAGACGAGAAGTCATCTCTCTTGCCTCTCAAATAGTTGGACAAGTTGCCGTATTTGCAGAACTCCACTATCATCATCAATGGACCTGTTAAAACAGTAAATCTCTCATGATTATTCCTACATCATGTGATAGTTCAGAAATGACAATCTTTCCTTTAAAATTACAGTTTTTTTCTTATAGATTATACGTTCTATACCCAAATATTGAAACAGTGGGATCCTTTTTAGGACCTCAGTAGTAAAGCTCACCTCCAGGCTTCGTGCAGGCTCCCAGCAGGTTGACCACGTTCAGGTGATGGCCAATGTGGATCAGAATCTTCAACTCTGACATCAGAGCTTTCCGCTCATTTGACGTAGCGCCTCCTGAAATAATGCAAACACATTAAGAACTTGTTCCACATCGGTTGGTGTTATTAAACATCCTGACTTAAAGGATATACATTTTCACAATAAATTTCGATCATCATTGTGTTTTATGTCCTTTAATTTTGTTTTAGGTTCACTCCAAAATGTTCTGTTCAAAAATATGAACGCTTGGAATCCAAACTCATTGAAAATATAATAAGAAACAGGTTTTCAATTTATAAAGTTAAGATGGAAGACATCAAACAAAATGAGACCACCAGATGATTCAGTTTAGCTCAAATGCAAAGATAACTTCTATGAAAAAAGAAGCAAGTGTATGCAGGTCTGTTCCTATGTTGAAAGATATTTTTATGCACAGGAGGGAACAAATGTTACAAAAAACACACAGCATTACATCAGTATTTCAATAGTGGTGAACATGTTTCCTTTAAGTTAAATATTTGGTTGGATGCATGGGGGACAATAATATACGACACGCTTATCCCAAAATGTGTACATCTTACAATGTAAACATACAGATGATGCCTTGCATTTCAAGAATAAATCATTCTGTTTTAGTTTTGCATGTATAGCCAGAATGTGGGGAAAACCTTGTTAGATTGATTACTGGGGAATTTAATTTTAAGAGTTCATTAAATATGATGGAAAAATAATATTGCTTTAGGCCCAGAAATATGAAGAGGCTTTTTTGATGAAGGATAACCTCAAAGATGAATGGCAACAAAATTAGGAAATAAAATGGGAGGTGCTCACAATAAATACACAACTTTGATAAGTTTGAACAAAGATTTAACCAATATTTAAGGGTTGTTTTATGTTGCTTTGACCGACCTGATATTTATGAGCTCAAGGCTAAAGCAGCCAGGGAGTCTCTCGCTAAACCACGGCCAATTTGAGGAGACCTGCTGCTTCACGTTAAGTTTGACCTACGACTAACAAAAGCCAAAGAGAGTCTGTGATTTATGCTGAGACATGATTCATGATATGACAGTGACCAATACATCTAATACATGAGCCATATTTGTATGATACATTATTCCCATATCTCTGATTACTGATGGTTCTGGAGTTTGCTTATCTAGTGATAACATAATAATGACAACTTTTCAGCTAGTAGGTTTTCCTGTTTTCATTATTGATCAAACATTTGTTGTCAATATTTGGAAAGACATTGGAATAATTCTTCTTCTTAAAAAAAAAAAGGAGACAGCAGATAGTTTCCAAATGTTGGAATTATCTAAAATGTGGCAAACATGGTTGTGTTGGTAATTTTGTACTTGCATCTCCAACTTTTGAACTCTTCTCCACCTGCAGATTCTGATCTGAGCTGTGCATCTCTTTATCAAGAACAGGATTAGAGGTCCTGACCTTGACCTCTAACTGCAATTTGCGAGGAACAGACATTGCATGATGTTTTGAAGCGATACGACAGACAAACATTAACTGTAGGCACATGCTGATGCTGTAGCCCTTGAGTCTGTAATGTACTCAATAAATACATCTTCTGCAGAAATGAAATTCATTATTCATCTGCTACCCATACAATAGTGGAGACTGTAACATGAATGCAAGCCTGTCGGTCCTCCAGGATGAACTACTTGTGAAAAAGTAGTTCTGTGCCTGAAAGGTTATTCCAGTAATGTATCAAGTGCTTCTGTCAAAACAAATCTCTATAACTTTTTGTTGACATCGTACCTTTCAACATTTTGACAGCAACAGTCTTGCAGGTTGAGAGCTTGTCAATCCCAAAGGCAGAAGCCTCCACCACTTTTCCCAAACGCTCCATGGCCAAGAGTTTTGCCTGGCAAAGGAAGAAGGTATTCACAACAACATTAGAGTTTCCTGTCCCTCAGGCAGAACAATCTGACCAGGTTCCCTGTCAGTCAGACTATGGGTCTATAATTAAAACAACACACGCCAGGCGTTTTTTCGAGAATTTATGGCTCACTTAAGACTGGATGACAGCGCAGGTCACTGATAAGTAATAACCCTACACAACAGCTGCAGACAGTCGACACTTATTCACGTACCTTAATGTGGCTGCGTATATTCTCAACATGAAATTAAATATGCTCAAACCAGATACATCTGACATAGTAATGTAAATGAAAGTTACAGTAAAAGGATTTTTGCATTGGAAAATAACCAATCATTCCTGCCGGGTTGAGTACATTTCCATTCATCCGGCTAGCAAGCTATTTACACACACTGAGATATCCCAAGTGTGTTGAAACATCATCTTAACAACTAAAGTTATAGATTTCAGCTTTGCGATTGACAGATTTAAAAGAAAGTAACTCTCCAGAAACTAACTGTGTCAAAGGTTTCCCTTATAATATTTAAATCATATTGTTACATTTTCCTGCTCATTGAAATCTCACCTAGTCGCAGTCGGTCACGGGGAAACTCCCATTTACTGCTGTCGTACTGAAGAAGATCATTCTGCTCCTCGAGGGGACACTCGTCAGGGTCAATGATGATAGATGGACCCATCTTGTATTGTGCCGGTTGCTGAGGGTGTTAGATGACAAAATATGAATGATCTAACACAACGCAGAGTTTTTAACTTTTGTTTCATTTCAAGTGATCAGTAAGTAGTAAAAAATGTTGAATTGACTTCAAACATTCTTGCTTGACGCATACTTGGCCAGAACAACGGTGCATACATGTTTCCTTGTTGTTTTTTAGCAAGCATGTTCCACTCATGGAAGGTATGTGGAAATAAACACTGGCTAAATCTGTCCTTCCATTTAACTGTATTTCACCAACATTATTGGAGTCGAATTAGTTGAAACAGGAACCAAAAATAGAAAAGGCAAATGCCATGGACACTTGAACTTCACACATATTGGCAGATAATCTCATATACTTTCTGATAAAAGAAGTACCATAACGTCTTACCTTTCCTTAGCTTGCGGATGAAGAGGATAAGCATGAGCCAGAGGAACGTGGCTGCAGCTCCCGTACACACCAAAATGATTACCTCAACGTTCGGCTTCCCCTTCATCCCCTGGAAAGAGTAAAAAACTACTGTCAACTCTACCAGACCTCGTCAGCAAAGAAACCACTGTGTACCTTCATGATCTCATACATTGTCATATAATGGGGATGTTGAGAATTGGGATCAAAAGAAAACATTCTGTTACAAATTTGTCAATCTTTTGTTTATTTGTCTCTTTGTTCATTTTCTCAAAGTGAAAATGGAAACATACTTTAGTGTTTATTTCTGGTTTGTTTGGGAAATGCATTCCACACTTTTTCTGATAATAATTCTTCCAAACACTGTTTTATAACGACCCATGTCGCCACTCTGAACCACCGTATCCCTTGAATCTGGACAACAAGTTTGTCTGGCTTTATACAGCCAAGCAGAACATGCACAACGCCTGTTGCTGAAATATATTTGTGGTGTACATTGATAACACTTTCAAGAGAAATTGAAGTTCAGCTTATTTAGAATCAATTTGGAAAAAACTACATGTATGAAATCTCACCTACACTGCCATCTTGACCTTCACGCCAATTCATTTACATGTAAAGGTACACAGGCAAGTTAAGAGACATTCTCCTCCAATTATCTACTGTGTGTTTCCAGTCCCTTGGCTGTTGGCAGTCAATCTCTTTGCACTCATTAGTGGACCTCTTAACACTTCTCAGAGGTCATGTCCTCAAGGTAAGGACTCTCAGCCAGAGCCTCGATCATAAAACCCTAGAAGGAATTCACTTGGCATTCCTGGCAGCCACAGATTTGCTGTCAGGGGAAACTTTTCATCATGAAGTCAGACCAGAGCTATTTGTAGTAGTGACAAGAAAACAAGAGGGCCTCTGAGACGTTTTGATTGAACATGCAGAATATGCAATGACTTCACTGTAATAGATGGATGATACGTTTATTTGATTTGATGTGTAGCACACCACACTCCACTGACAATGCAGCAAGTTGTTAGTGAGTGTCGGATCTTTCCTGATGGTTCGTTAGTTAATATCTCAAGGTGTCTGAGTGACTTACCAAACACAGTAACAACAGCACTGGTTTTCGCAATACCCTCAACATTGCTGGCTATACACTCGTAGAGACCCTCATCATCTTTCTTCACCCTCTCGATGGTCAGAACCCCGTCCTCTCCCAGAGTGATACCTGCAACACACAATCTCTCAGTCAAACTGATAAAGTTTAAAAGGTGTGGCATTTAACATTTGGGACTCAGTCTTTTGTGCAGGTGCAGGCCGGCAGTAGTGCAAAAGCAGATGGAACGCTACAGTGCATCTCCAGGCACTTGAGCGTATACAAATTGGGGATGGAAATTAAGCCGCTCTCACCGCAGCTGAGGTTGTGTTGATGCAGAATAATTTAATTTATGCTCAGGATGTTTTATACACCATGAGCCAGAAATACTATTTTCTGTGGGAGCTCAGGTTATGCAATTACCTAAAAGGATTTATCATACTTATCGTCTGGCATTATTGTGTGCGTATAAATGCAAATACAACTGAATGCAAAATTTACTTTACCAACAGGCCGTAATTATATAAAAGATTGCAATTGCAAAGTGCAGCTTAACCGCATAAATGTCTTCAGTATGCATAGATAGGAACTTTAGGGATGACAGCTTCACCTGCTGATACAGTCTTGTTAATAACAAAATGTATTCTTTCTTTCAGAACCTTCATCCAGTTCTGCAGTTCTGCGGCAGTTGTGCCACTGACCACAAATATTATAAAATTGCATCATATCATATGATAATCATAGCACATGGAATAGCATTCTCAGGTTACCTGGTCCTTCCTCCACCTGAACACCATTTTTATACCACATGATGTACGGACGAGGAACTCCCAGAGCAAAGCAGGCCAGTGTCAGGGTACTGCTACTGTTCACATCTTGATTTGTCAGATTTTGACTCAGCCAGGGCCTTTTTCTCACTGCACAAAAAAAAAAAAAACATGAAAAAGTGAATTAAAGCTGCTGTTTCTCAATTATTGTCTTGTTGATCAATCAGTTTCTCATATCCTCCTCTAACTCACCATCCACAAAAAGTGCAGCGGTCTTGAGTTCAACCTTCTTGTGGAGCTTGAATGCTTGGCACTTGTAACCCGTTGTGCTGATTTGGGACACGTTTTGCAGACGGAGAGAAAGAGAAATGGAGTAGGTGCTGATATGTAGACTGGACACGTTGGAAGTGATCGTTTGATTCCTGGAATCCAACCAGTGTAGGTCTTTGTAAAGGTAGCGAGCTGCCCGACAGGTCAGAGTGACATCATCCCCCTCGATGGCTGCCCGAGGTTCGATGGTGATTTCCTCAGGGTGATCTAGTGTGACAATAGATTTCAAGGATGTTAAATCATCCTCAGTTCCAGATACGTTCAATGATCAGATGGGGTCAACAACAGTTACTAATTATGAATAAAGAGCATTTAACAGAAGTCTACGTCATCTGTTTTACAGAGACACGTATCCTGCTGGCCTAAGATCCTGTGTTGGACAATACTTTTTTTTTTGCTGCTTGTTGCAATGCCAGGAATGTCACATTTGCAGTTATTTCCTGTTTCATCACTGTTAATTGGAAGCACATTGCCGCTGGACTGCACTCATGCGATTGGAGAGAAGCTGAGTCTTGGCCCCAGGGGAACCAGACTGAGCTTGTTTATTCAGATTGCTGGAAAGCATTCTGTGTTCCGTAAAAGAAGACAGCTGTTATTACATTTGTGTCTTCTTGTTTTGCAGTATTCTCACTCTTTCTCCGTCTTCCTCACCTCTGAATTCCTCTTGGGAATTCTCTCACTCTGGGAGATACGTTTATGGCACTTGGCATCCCCTCAAGCACGAGTTCGCCCGCATACATCCCTCTTCAAAATTGATCCGTCACCCCTCAGGAATTGTGATTCCCTTTATTGCAAAGTTAACTGTGCTTGTGTGCAATTTCACCTCATCCCCACGATTACTACATGACTGTCTTAATATATATTTATGTTGGGAACATTTGTAAATGCTCAGATGCACATTAAAAACATTAATTATTTAGCAGAAGGCTAACAGAGAAAGAGGAATGAACTGCTGGCACCGGAGCAGGAATGCAGTTATTCATAGTTATTTTTAAAAGCGTGCCATTATAGCACTCCATATGGCTCGGGACATGTTTGCCTCTCTTCCACCCTGAAGCCGCTCAGCTACAGTGGAAGATGGTTTCAATTAATGCCCCCCTCTGGTTTCTTTATTGCACAATGCAATCTGCACATTCCTTCGCTGTTCCTGCAATTCTTTATAGCGTGTACTGTACGTGTAGATCATTTGAAAGAATCCAGTGCACAGTATAGTGCACTTTGCTATTATTGTACTTTCAGCTGAGCAGTTCAGATTTAAATATTTCAGCTCTCAAATTCTGGTGACCCACTTACCATCAACGTAGAAAGGTATCGTCATTTTGCTGTTGCCGTCTTCATTCTGGGCCCAACATGAGTACTTGCCTGACATGATAGCCTCTCCTATCACCAGGGTGCTCACAGTCTAATTGGGATAGATGGGACAAGTATTACTGATTGTTACAAACAGAAAAAAAACGTGGAGATAAACAACAAATGCTTAATATCATAATTCTGAATTCCGCTTTGATTTTCACCTTCAGTGTGACTTATCCTTGAGGTTAAATCACCATCAGAGCAGCGAGTAGCTGTTAACAGGCAGGTAAGAGGTCCAGAGCGTGATTTGTTTTATACTCTCCAGAGCGTAACAAATAACGAAAGGATACATCTGGAGTTTAAAACCTGCCGAGTCTCCTTTAGTCCTGCACTACAGAGCTAGCGCTGGGGCTCATTGTCAATTTCCTGGAAAGCACTTCTCACGCCATACTCAATTTTATCATTGCACCAGTATAACCTTTTAATGGCTTAAAAAGACAAAACAATAAGTGATACTTGGGTGAGGGCTAGACTGCATGGGGCTCTGTTTAGTGTTCAGGGTGACATCTGTTTTTCGGGGGCCAGTGAGCTACATCAAAGAGAATGAATGATGTGGGTGTATTGTCTGGGTGTATGCTGGCCTAAACCTCCTGGTCTTCTAGGAGCTATTGTGCTGACTCTCAAGACACACAGCTGTAGCTATGAAACAATGCCAGCATCCCTGTATTAATGATCATGATACAAACACTCAGGCAGTAACAGTATATGTGTTTAAAAGTTATATCATATTGTGCAATTCATGCTACTCTGACACTTGTCAAAACAGTGATGGAGTGGCCTTATGGTATTATGTTACGGCTATTACTCACCATGATGTAACCCAAGCTCAAACACAGTCATTTAAACAATTGTGCACAGTCCCTAAGAGGTCACCTGACCAGACGCACTGTGACCTCGGTATTTTCCTTATATTATGACCCGGGCCAGTCTCGCTCTCTACTGGGCCTTCAGAGGAGGCACTGAAAGGCCCGGCCCTGACTACATTCTTATTCACAGGCCAAAACGATTTATGTGAGGTGACATAGAGGTATTTACTTCCAACAAATCCCTGTTCTTTTAAACTTCTGCTTGTTATCATTGACCCTTAGTCGTAACCCTCATAAAGCACCAGTGTTTTGGGCACAAGTACTTGTAAATAAGGGGTGCCTCCCTATTTATGTCAGAGGCATATAAGAACTGATGCTCTATGAAGATTGCCAAAATAACAATTATTATAGGATTGTGAGTTTCATTTTGTGCTTAATCAGAGAGTAGGAGACAATAAATCACTTACTTATGAACCAAGAATTATCACAAACCTTTACAACAACGAATATGTACCTTACTTGGCCCATCCGGCTGTAATGGGTTTCTTTAACCTAATTCTATAGACAGACGCTTGCGAGGAAAAGGAGGCCTGTTCTTAATTATGTTTGGGGTGAACAGTTTTAGTCAACGGCTCCCACAGGACATTTGTCTACAGTTTCCGTATTGTCTTTAGGTTTGCTCAAAAAATGTGTTGGATGTTTTCTAAGAAATGCTGATGGACTCGTATACCCCACATTCACACCTGAGTGTTGATTTTAAAGAAAAAAAACGAGTGAGGTGTAAGACAACTAAATGTGCTTAATGTATTGGTGACAGACTATTTCTATCTGCTTAAATGCACTGTTTTCTTCTTCCCAGGTAATGGTGGAAGGTAGAATCTATAAAAGTCTGTTCAAAGCTCTTGGCACACGCAGGGCATAAGCCATATAGCTTTTGAACTGTTTACAAGGCTTAGATCCAAGAGTCTAAACAGCAGAAAAGATTAACTGATGTCAGAATAAAATATGTTTCTTTGGCAAGGCCCAGGATGAAGCTGCAGCTGCTTCATTTACAGGCCTTCTACATATGAAAACACTGTGGAATGGAGGTGTATGTCATTCCATTAGAGGAAAATGAACTGCGTCTATAAGTTATGGGTTCACCCTTTCAAAGTACTGGAACTGTCGGATCTTGCTCATTATAGGTAGGAAAACCAATGCAGTTAGTTATCCAAGTATGTTACATGTATGTTGTAAATGTACATTATTTATCAATCTAGCATCTTCCATTGCAGATAGATGCAACACATCATCCATGTGAAAAAAAAGAGATTTTCACATATCTTCTTGGTTGTTTATTCCAAGAATACATCAAGACTTTTTAAGAGCAAAAATGTGAAAGAAAGTTATGTATTTCAGATGTTGAAACTTACTTTCAAGCCCCATTCACAAGAGGTTTCTACTTGAATCTGACCCAGCTTTTGTGCTATTCCCTTGATCTTCAGACATCTTCTTGATCCAACTCTCATATAAATCTTACTGTTGAGTTGGTCACTGATATTTGTCAACCACATTTAACGTTGTGCATAAAGTTGAACCACATACCTTGTTTTTTCCTTTAACCAGCTCAGGCTTAACATTTATGCTCTTGATCCAGTTGTGGGAGTAATTTCCCCTGTCATCAATGTTGACCGGGAGTGTCTTGGTATAATCAATGCAACTGCAGGACATGAACAAATTAATAAGACTATCTAGTATATGTAGAGACAAATGCAGATGTGTTAGACCTTAAACAATACAACACAGAAGAAAAAAGACTCTCATTTTGTTTACATTGGTAATCTTGATGTTACGTTAATACATAACGTACATCACACGATTATAAAGTACATTGTGCTATCCTACTTTAATAGCCCCGATTCTGAAAGGCTGAGGGTATTTTAAAAGACCACTGAAACTGATGTGGGCCGATTTCAGGTCTAGACCAGCTCGTCTGGGTTATAAAACCAAGAGAAAGGATTAATTTGACCACCACCCCCAAACCCTTCACCGCCCGTGGTGGGGAACAATCAGCCTGATGAGAGGAGAGGCAGAGGAGGAAACAGCAACAGCGACAGGAAAGGCTGTGCTATGCGTCACCTCGTACAGGAAACCCCCCCCCCCCCCCCCACACACGTTCTGGCCAGAGGAGATAAGGTTGATCCTCAGACCTTGGCGGGGACAGCTGATAACTTCAGCTGATAACTTTTCAACCTGATGATAAAGACACCCCCATATTTCTGCCCCCCTCCACTATCAGCCTCATTCCACATCCAATATAGTACGATTCCCTCACCTCTAAACCCCCCCCCCACTCTCTGCGTGTCACCCTCCAAACTCCCAAAGAGTTAGATGAGATATGATCTTGATGGGCTACACGCTGGATTTACAGTGACAGGTACTTTACAGGGTCAGGGCTGTACAAAACAAACATTTTGCACAATTGGCCTCCCACCAGGCTGTAGCTGTTCCTTTGTCTCATTAGCTGCCTGCCACTGTTCATAGTGCCAGACCTGATTATCTTTAGGCCAGGCAGAAAGAGTGGCTTTGCCTCAACGCTCAGCTATAATTTATCATAAATTTGGCAAGTACAAGTGGGTTTTAGAGATCATTTAATAACTAAAACAATAGGCACTGGTGGATTAAGACCATTGAGTATGTAACATAATGGTGTATCTTTCTTGTGCAGTGGTCCACAATGTTGTTTTTGGTAATGGTGTTTAGGCCTGATAACCCAAGGGTAATGACCCATTGTTTTTCTGATCCTACGACTCGCAGGTCTCCTGCTGCCATTGACGAGCCAGGATCTCTGGGAATGTTCATCTTGTTTGTGGGTTCACTACCAGGCCGGTATTCATGCACGGTCACTCATACACTCCGTTCTGTTTGGGTGTGTTACAGCTCTGGGAATCTGAGATTAATACATCTCCCCTGAGTTTCTCCTTCAGCCACTGAACACAAACGAGAGGGCAGCTCCGGAGGGCTGCGTTTCTTTGATTAATGTGTCGTATTCTGGGCCAGAGTCAATTCAACCAATGTAGATCTGTTTGACAGTGGGATACCCGGGCTGGTCTGGTGGGTCTGGACCCTACACGTTAAGTCTGTGATGCTGTTTTCCTGTGCATTTGTGAATACAACTCCAATGTGGTGGTACTTAAGTTGATGTCATTCCAACACAGCTGTGCAATTTGTGCAAATGCTGTGCAATATATTTACAGCAGTAGACACAGTTACATGATTTACCATCTTTGTTCAGCTATACAGATAATAAACATACAAACTGTGTTTTCTGGAGCAAGAGAAACTTCAGGGGTTAAGAGTGACCTGAATCACTGAATTGATATCCTGTAAACTGCAAGCTAAATCTGAACATACAGTATACCTGTACTTGAGTAAAACACCACACTCAATACAGGAGGAGGATGCTGTGGTATCTAGTGACGTGTAATTGATTTTGAATCTGCTTATGTTGGGTATTTATAGACATCATGGGAATCTTTCCTTTTGATGTGTTTTTAATTCTTCAAGATTGGAGGAAGTTTACAGAAAATCAAGTTTGTGAATATAGCAAGACGGTGACTCACTTTATAAGCGCAGGGTCTGAGTGACATGGTTGCCAGAACCAAGTGATGCTTGGTAAGGGTATCCCATAAGCAGTGCAGGTTAGCTGATGCTGTTTGCCAAACATGTAGGGCTGCACGTCCACAGTGGCAAGCTCTGCCTCTGAAATAGTTGGTTTCACTGTGAGAGAAAAGTGCACATAAACACACATAAGTACACAGACACACAAACACAAAAACACAGGGAGAGTGAGATAAAGAGAGAGCGACAACAGGTTAGATCAACCATCCGCCACCCCAGCCCATTGTGGAATCTCGTAATGTCTTTATAATGAGGGCCGACAGTTATGATGGATAGCAATGAAAAAGGTGAACACCAGTTGTCCTTTGGACGTTGTGTAGAAGAAGAATGACAGGATGATTGGATAGCCCGGGGCTGTAGGTCAAAGAGTGACCCCACAGTGGCCCATGCCCATCAGTGTATCATCAACAACATACGAAGATCCTTGTGCTGGTCCACATCACTTAGCCATTCTCTCCATGTGGAAGAGCTGAAATAGTCAGGCTACACAGTGACATAGCTAGGCAAACCACTAAACCTGCATCCCACCAGGCACATTCCATCACGTAGGACATGTTCTTAATCTGGAGCACTCTGACGGCCCTGAAAAACTGATTAAATAGTTCCATAATTGATAACAGGAATCTCTTTTCCCTGTGTTTAGTTGTTTCTCTGTGTTTTTTGTTGTCATTCCAATAAAAAGTGTTGTGAAGCAGGACAGTTAAGGATAATCAATTTATTTATACAAACCACAGGGGGCTGATTTGACACTTTTTGTCAAACTATTGGGATAGCTATGTTTAAAGAATAAAATGAATATAGCTTTGCCCCCATGATAAGCTTGAAGTAGCTGAGGCACATTTCTCTGTTCTATAGAGTAGACAGACTTCATCCAAGTTTCCACATGCTAAAACATTTATAACCTCTATTGTTATCAGTAGTATTCAGTTAAAACCATCAATTACATGCCCAGTCCTTGTTTTCCTCAAGCTGTATACATATTGTATGAAACATGTTGTTTATATGAGCTGCACTGTATATACACATGGTGAGGATGCAAATAAATGCTGGGGACGAGGGGGGTCTGGAGCGGCTGGAATCTGCGTGCAGAATAAAGCCCGGGCCATTTACACACTGCGCCAAGCCCCCCAAAAGAGCCCCAATAATCAACAACAGCTGCCCCTGCTACGTCAATCCAGCCCTGGAATCAACAAGCCCCCAAATTCCTCTCATACTAGAGTTGCTACCTGCCGTCCAGTGAACTGCACTGAAAGCAGCTACAGTGCTGGGGCAGCCGAAGCACTGCTTCATTTCCTTAGGATCAGCAGTCATTATCAGGTTTATGGCTTACCGTTGACTACCAGGGTGTAGCTCAGATTCCTGTACAAGCCTTTCACTTGGTTTCCCAGGCTTATGATGAAGGCCCCAGCATGCTTCTGCTGCACATCAATGATGATCAAGTTGTAACCCGACATCTTGTAACAGGTGGAATTCTTGTTGATAGGGACCCCATCCTTATACCTACAAATTAGAGGCATTGGAGGGTAAGAATCAATGAAATTACTGATGCTTGTTTACTCAATACATAATCGGCAGTTTCTATTGGGACTGCAACCCATTACTTACCATGCTAACATGTCTGGTGATGGCAGAGCGTTGACCTTGGGGTCAAACACAAGCTTCTTTCTACCTTCTTTAACAGTCACCTTACTAGGCCGATCATGCTTATAGGAGACATTGAGAAATGGATGCTCTGGAACAAAAAGATGAATGACTGACATTAGAATCCATCAAAAAGCAAAGTTACCGTCATATCATTGTAGAATCACCACAGTGATAATTATTTAGAAGTTAAACTCTGTGTTTTTTTTAATTTATGCTTTGTAATACACTTTGTAGCGCATGGAAGTCGTCACCTGATTTTTAATTCATCCAAAGGATACTCACCAAAGACAAGGACTCTTGCTGAGATGTTCTTGTGTTTCGTGGGTTCAATCTCAGCGTTGCAGTGGTACACCCCCTTATCCTCCATAGTAATGTTTGGCAAAATTAAAGCCTTGCTCATCACAAGAACCATAGCAGGGCGGACTGTTGTTTTTTTCGTATAGTGTTGATTTTCCTGAAGACAAAAGAGGAACTATAAACTCTACTGCTACAACCTGCGAGGGTGCGTTTAACACATAGCAGCACTATGTCAAAAGTAAATCCTGAACTTACACTCTTCTTTGGAAAATCCCATGTGAAGTTGATTCTTCCACCGTAGGTGGTCTCACCAGTACAGTTGAGCACAAGGGTGTCTCCAACCAACACTCTGACACGCTCTGGGGTGATCTTCACATTATTAAGAACAAGAGCTGTAAAAATGGTGACAAATATAATAAGACTGTGAAATGCTCAAGAAACAGAGAAATCAACACACATTTATATTTTTAAATGTGCAAGAAGGCTATAAAGACACAAACTCACTCATTCTTAGAGGGATGTACATTGACTTGAACTCACGACCGTTGACCATGGTTTTACAGGTGAGCATGCTATACTCAGTGTTGGGATCGTAGGGAATCTTGAATCCAACCTTCGGATCCCAGACCATTTCCTTAATGGCCTTCTCTGGTAAAGGTTGGTGCTGCAATCAAGAGAAAAGAGCAGAGGTTTGTCTGTACCCTATATATAAGTTTACATTTGTGATGTCCGTTGAAGAACACTGAGCCAGACTGAAGTGTAATGCACTCAACTTCATTGAACATATAACTTGTGCTTGACTGGACTCAGCTGGGGACAGACATCTGTTAGAGTTAAGATCTAATTAGTTTGTATTGTTTTTGTGGAGTGTAACCACTGTAATCATTTATGCAATGGAGCACAAAACAGTGTTGATTTTGGAAAAAGGATGTACGTGCCTACTGCTGTTTGGTTCTTAGGACAGAAGTTAGGCTGGGAGAGGAGGCAAGGTAAGGGAAGGAAGGAAAAGGAGAAGAAAGGAGGAGTGCCATAGATTTACATACAGCAGGAAGGTCACACAGCCACTATCTGTGCCAGTCAGATGTGTCTGTCCACAGCAGCCACTGTGTCATATGATCATATTATGTCAATGGCAAGAAGCGCACACTTGTAGTTGGCATGGTAACTTTGTCAAGATGGTTTTCATTCTGTCTTTGGTGACCACCACCAGGTTCTTACGTTTGACAGAAAGATAAAAAATCCCTGTGCAAACCACATCACTGAGGGAGCTCTCCTCCACTGACATCTTTAGCCTGCATTCTGCTATCAAATGTTACAATCCTCATGATAACTTGCCTGTTGTTTCCTGTGACTGCACACAGGTGTGTACTCTTTGGATTTCCTGATGTTTGTAAGAGAAGGGGGGCTAAATTTAGTTCTGAGGGTCTATTCTGAGAAAAAACGTCTTGGAAACACCTTCCTGCTCTTACAGGAAACAGACAGAATGACTCCACCGCCGCCCCTGAGCTTCACTTAGACAAGCCACTGTCCCTGGTCTGTTTCTGTCTGCTCAAGTGATTTAACACAAAAAGGTTGTGAGAACCAGCAAGATGCCTGAAGTACAGTGTGCCAAGATGCCAAAGATGCCAAGATACGATAAGGATACCCTGCTGTGATATTAATAGCAATGTGGCTTTCTGAGATGATGTACTGTGTGATTTACTTCTAAATCCATGTGCAACCAGGTCTATGGACGCACATACAGTGTATTACTATATCCAGCCCAATCATGAGCAGAAGGTGTAAAGTGCTTGTCTTCGAGAAACCTTACCCCTGTGAGTGTTAACAACCGCATCAGGAGAGGACGTCCGACAGGGAAACCACCAGGCTGGTCTCATGCCTGTAGATGCCCAAGATTTTATATGTCTGATGATGTGGCTCCCACAAATGGTTGCTCGGGATCTGGAAAACAACCGCAAATTAAGTGAGGGTCAGGTCAGTCAGAAATCACATTTCAAAGCAGATTGTGGCCACTTCCATTTTGTCTTTTGGGATAACCATGTTTTGTAGCAAATTCACAGCTGTTGTTCTGAACGCTAGAGCTGAGTTAAATGTGCAATCGAATCAGGTGTAATGTCAGGGCATCCAACACAGAGAACATATCTCGGATCAGTTATTCTAACCGGATAAGGCAGCAGAGCACAGATAGAGTAATCAGGCTAGTGGTGTGTTCCTACTGGGCAGCCAGGCATCACACGGCCGCTGTGGGAAATGTACGACTACACAAATAGTCTGCAATTGGTGTGAGGTCAAGCAATAGTGGTGTGATAAAGGAACCATTATTTGAAAGTAAGCATGGAAAATTACGTAATAACAGTTGAAAGGGCTTGAAAGAAAGCGTTAGACTAAACACAGGCACAGCAGGCTGCCTGGAACCACATTCACAGAGAGGGAACAAAGTGCATCCAGCATGTAGTTTAGCCATTGTCCACAGCTATTTCACAATATTTCATGATTTTATCTTTATTTAATGTGTTTATATGTTATAATACGTGTAAAAAAACACTCACATTTAGCTAACATGTGCTGAGGTTGAGATGACACTAAAAATCTGCTCTCCTTATGACACCCAACACAATTTCCATTTAAATCTGTAACTGTAACTTGTGCCATGTGACACTTTAGCGGAGACTTCTGAAAACAGTAGCTGGAGCAGGAAATGACCAAGACTTCCCGTGTAATCACATTCACCCTTCCACCTCAAGAAGAGACCATAGTAGCAAAGAATCCACCTCCCCTCTCTGTCTCTCTCTCTATTTCTGAGAGGGAGAGCGGTGGCATTATCATCTGAATGCATGTAGATTCAAATCAGCTTCCAGGAATAACTGGAGTCATGCAATGTGGTTACAATTGCACAATGTTGTCTTTTTCTGTACTTCTTTCTTCCTTTAAAAAAAAAAACGTTTTTCTTTTTCTTTTTCTTTCACTTCCGTTTTCAATGAAACATTTTTTCCAACTCTCTTATCTTGCGGGAAATATCAGATTAATCATTATCCATCTTATTCTGTCCATTATGAACCACTGTTTGGCTGCCACTGGTGTCAGCAGTCTTGACTTTCATAAAAACAAATCTTAAATCTTAGAATAAGGAAAAAAAGCCCTCTCATCTGGGGTTTAGTTTATAGATTAACTTTTTCTTATTCTAGAAAATGACGTACATTCTTCACTGGAGGAGAAAATGTCAGTATCATAAATCTATCAGTGGCTGCACATGTTTCTCGTATGTTCTCTTATTCCCACTGGTTCATTTACTGCATTTGATAAAAAACACAGATAATCTGAAGTGGTCAGAGCACTTTGCAGGTCTCACCTGTGACGTAGACGTAGATCGAGCTGATGTGTTCTAAACCATTCTTGGAGTATTTACAGCTGTAGCTTCCTGTGTCATTGACAATTAAGCTTGTGACTGTCAGTTTGCTGCAGTGAGAGTGATGTCCGGAATCACACTGCTCCACCTTCACGCCCTCTAATGAGTTTGATCGACTGGGATCACCAAGTGTCCAGTGCAGCAGCCCATGACCTCTGACAGAAGACAGAGAGGGACGATATTAGATAAATACAAAGAAAATATTCCTTACCGTTTGATGACTGAGGCTACTTCGTGTAGAACATTTAAAACAATATGTAGTATCAAATATGTTATTTTTCTTTCTAATTTGACATTGCATTACAGTTGATCTGTTTTCTGGAAACAAATAATTGGAGGAAAAATTCTGATCCAATTCGAGAAAAAGTGTCACAGCTGGCAACTCACAAGCTTTTTAATGTAGACAGCGGCTGTTCTCCCCTTGGAACTTTCTGACTTGAAGTTCATTTTAAGTTTATTTTGAGTTAATCTCAAGTCATCCAGTTACTTCAACTTTCACATGAGAACATGCTTCTCCTGAACGATGTGCTCAGCTGACACATTCTTTCCACAGCATCCATTTTAAAACTCTCAATAAAGAGATCCCAGAGGAACATCAAGCATGTCTTGCATACCACTGCTTCTGCCTGCAGAATTTTGGGTCAAGCAACCTCCAGCTCTCGTCCAGTGACAGAAAACAAGACGGTACGGTATGGGCCAGGCCTCTTAGCATATGGCCTTATAGGGAAGCATTACATTAGATATATACGAATTCCTGAACATTCCTTGCGGGCCTACAAAATGAAGCAAGGCTCTCTAAATTCTTAACAAATGTGAAGGCAGCACACTTTGGTTCCCACCATCCCAAAAGGAAATTGCAACAGGGTGGTAAATGTGGTCCACCACTTGTTCCTGTCAAGGATTGTCCCAGCATCTTTGTAGCCAGCAAGTGTCCTGAGGCCCAGGCATGTGCTGTTTACTTTAAGCTATTGAATAAATACCCCAAATACGTTGTAAAAGTCTCCTCATTGAAAATGTTATGTTGCGGTAAGTAAAAGTACAAATCTAAGATAAGTGTTGTTGTTTCTGAGCACCGGTGCCCCTTCAGAAAACCTCCCATTTTACTTGCCGCAGGGTTCCTGACAGTCTTCCCCGCACAGTCCTGGTTCTCCCAGTGCCTCCCTTCAGTGGGCCCAGCAATACGACCTGGGTCTCCAGTGTCACGGTGTTGGTGTTGGCTCCCAGTGGGGAATCGAAAAAGAAGCAAAGCAAAGCTCTGCTTGTAGCTGGAAGAGGAGACGCAGCTGCCAGCCGCTGAGCTCAACTGCTGGTTGAAGGTGGCAGCGAAGCCGGATCTGGGCTGGTTGCTGCTGGATGCCCAGCTGGAGTCGGAGCTGATCAGATTTCTCTTACTAATTACTAATGTATTAACATGTAAGGAGCATGTTATTGTTGCAGCTGGTTGAGGTGGAGCCCATTTTAATACTGTATATACTGTTGGGTAGTTTAATCTGTGATTATTAAATTATATTAGCTAAATATGACATTGATCACTGATTGAATTTAAACTGAATGTAAGGTTTGTATTTAAATGTCATTTCACTTTACTTGTAATTGACCCAAATAGGTGTGTTGCATACCTGCATATTAGGTTCAACGAATCGTCCTTAGATCGAATGAAAGGGTTGTCAGAGGGCAGAATCTTAGGCGAGTGCTCTTTCTCCAAATATCCTGTTGAACAAACACACATGGACCACTATTAGTGAGAAAGGCCTACAAACCTGCTCATTTACAGCATCACATTAATGTTGTTTGTCTCTCACACTAAACAACAAAAAACTTTGGAGGAAATCCCCCGTGAATCCCTTCAGCGCTGTGCATGTGGGTTCACTTTGTGCCGACATGCTCCTGCCCTCTCATGCAAGTGATGGGCCGCTGTGAGAACACTGGGGGTGTTTCCGGTGCTGGGAGGTAGAGTCGAAGAATGACTAGTGGTCTGGGATGAGCAGGGAAAAAAGAAGGTGGAATAGAGGGAGGGAGGGGACGATACCGGGAGCACGTTAGACCTTGTTGAGTGTCTTTCACGCATTTCCTCTAAATTAACCGCTTAACCTCCTTTCCTCTCTTTTAAGAACAAGGCATTTTTTCATTGACATCAACCTTGTACTCTAAGTGCTATTACTGTATTACATTATCACGGGGAAAAGCAGAGGTCAAGATGCTTGAATCAAGGTGGCCTCTAGCCAGCTGTAACTGTTGAGAGGTCCCTATTAACAGTGACCAACACTGGAAAACACTGATTCTCACTGCTGTCCAGGAGGTGTTACAGTCCCATACGTGATTTCCTTCTTTTCACTGAGCTCCCTGAACAGCTTGTCATTACGGTCAGAAAACAAGTGTATTAAGTCTTCAGGAAACCTTTATTTGTAGCCAGAAACAAGAAAGACAATGGAGTTCCAGCTTACTGACATACTGAGACACGATGGATACATATGTATATGCACACACATCGAAAAATAACACATTTCAAGAACACGTATTCAACACAAGTACCTGCATTTACAAATTAAAACACTTATACAGAAAAACACAGAGACACACACGCTGCTAGTATTTGTCTATTATTCAGAACAGCTGTTGAGCTGATGATGCCAGTGTTGGCAGTAGCACTCAATATTGACTTCCTCACAAAATATTAACACATCATTGTTTTATTGTCCAAGGTTACGGAGCAGGGAAGTGATGTGGTTCATGCTCTTTCATGCTGTGATACCACGCTCTGTTCATATTATATTCATAAAACTCAAACTTCCTGAGCTTAAAACACAATCCCAGAATTTACAAATCACAATTTAATAACTATCTGTTGTTGACTTCTCCTGAAAGGTCACACACATTTCCTTGAGAAGGTTCTAGTTTGTGCTTTCTGACCTCACATTAAATCATTTGCTGGAATTGAGAACTTTGCAGATAATGAATTAAACTGAATTTGATCCCCGGTACCTGATAAATACAATTGGCAAAATAAAAAGCACAATATGTCATGTGCATTTTGGATGTTGTGATACAAAAGCAACCAATGTAAGAAGGTTGGCATCTGCATGAACACATAACACCACCACCACCAACAACAACAACAACAACAACAACATCTTCCTGACCTTGAATTGCACTGAAACTCATCTCTTAAAACTTGACAATTTCCCCGTATTCTCCTCAGTAACAAACTACAGATGGATGAATCAGCAGGGGCCCCCAGCAACCCACTGAAAGAGAAAAAACCCATCCCGCGGACGTCTCTCAACACCCACAGCATCAAAACTCCCACCTGCCCCACTGCCTGCCCAAAGCTGACCTCAGCAAGCGTCCAGACACCCCTAACCCCCCGTAACAGCTGTGTGCCGCATTCCTCCAGCAGAGAGCCTGAAAAATGCCAGAAATTGTGCTTACTGTGTTGGTTCAAAGAGCCCTGAAGCTGGTTCTCATTAAGAGAGGAAGAGGACAAGCATGGAACATACAAGATGACGGGGGGAGTGAGAGAGAGAGAGAGAGAGAGAGAGAGAGGGAGGCTGTGACTTCTGGTTCTGTTTCAACTCATGGTTGAGCCACACCACATCAAACTGATTATTGTCCCAGGGCCAAGTTTACTAACATTAGACCACTATCACATTTGTTTGTCCTTGTCCTAACTTGGCAATGATGAGGGGAAGTGGCACAGGACACGGTGGAAAAAAATTGTGGTAGGTTCACAGACAATAAAGACAAAAAATTCAAACACTGTTGGATTCCAGGATCAACTCGACATTGTTCTGCAATGTCTGAGGTCCAGAAAATTCTATTTAAATATTTAGTCTCACACAGCAGCAAGACAATGACAAAAATGTTCAACAAATGTAAGTCGGAGGTTCAGCAGTGTAGCTGAAATTGTTGAAAAATAGTTTGGGGTAAATTTAATTTACATGGTGACAATATAGTTTACGCAGCTCTGGCAAGATGATCTGAGTGAAGTTCTCTCGTTAGCTATAATATTTAAGGCTGTCCTCAACCAAAGACATTCTTAGTCGATTACACTTAATAAACTAATCTATTGTTGATTTACTCAACAGATTTGTAAAATGTAGCTTCTCCACAAATTGATATTGTGCTTACGAGAGATGATTATTCTAAAAATATGTCATTCAGCATGAACAAGCATTAAAAATGCTGAATCAACTTAAGAAATCTTAGTCGACTAAGCCCAAAACAACCGAATAGTTGACTAATTGACTAAGTGGGGGCAGTCCTAATTGTTTTATTATTAAACATCTTATTGGTATTAATTCTGGACTAATTTGAAGCCTATTATTTTGTCCAATAACTGCACAGAGTAACCATTTTAAAACAACTTTACAAAACATCCAACAAATAGAATGTGTGAATAAGAATTAAGAAGCTGAGATCAAATGTGAGAACAAAGGACATTATGAGCTGGCATAACTGTTGGTAAGATGTCACCATCCTTGCTGTTGCAGCAAGCCACCAGCAGATCATGCCTGGTGTTGCATAATAAAAAACACTACTACTGTATGAGATGAATGTACTGTCACTAAATATGACGGGAAACCCCAAGTCGTATGCATTCAAGTGCAGGAAATAATGTGGTGAATTTCCCTTTTCTTTGCAGAGAGTACACTTTATCTCCCCGACTTCCTGTGCCGTCATGAAATAACAATCTTCAGAGTTGATCTGTTTTTAGTGTGTTCAAGGCAAAAGTAACAATACGGCATGATGGTTCTCTCGTTTAACCGTGCCAATTTATTCTAAAAGACATTGAAAGGGTGGAGAGTGAATTACAGCCTCACAAAAGAGTGCAGGGTCACTCTAGGTGAGTCATCTTAGCTGTAATAGGGCCATGGTCAGCGAAACAGTAGCAAAAAGTTGTCAATCTGCGACGGCCACTGGGTGAACTTCCTGTCCTGAAGTGTAAATGGATAGCACGCGATCTGTTTAGCCTTTTGATGGTCTAATAATTATAGTAATTGGAAACCAATGCAACATACTACACACAATATAGTTCTCTTAATTACTAAAGTTATTATTTCACTTGTGAACGACCTGGTTGGTGTTTTGTCCCACTGATGTTTCATGAAAGTTGCCTTTAGATTTTCAAGAAAAACTAAAATTACAACACAAAGATGAAACCTTGACAAGACTTGAGACCACCTGCCAAAATAAGTAGTAACTACCATTGCTACATGGTCTGTGTGTCCTGAAGTATTCTCTCTCCCGTCCACTTTGCCAACTGCAAGGTTAAGACAACAGTTAGGGAGAGTACCTTTTTTATCAGCCGTATATTAGCCATTGGAGATTAGGAGGCAACAATTCCCCAGACTGCTCTTAAAAAAGCAAAATAAATGAACATCTGGCCATGATGGGTGGCCATTCTAGGTTATATAAAGTTGAGTAGTGCCAACAAACAGGAATCGCCTGCATGAGACAAAATGGTAAAACCAGAGGATTCCTGTTCCACAACATATGATTAAGACTAGTTGGCAAACAGAAGCTCCTTGAAATTGAAATCTCATGCAAGATTCAAAGAAAATATATTGCTGGCTTAGGATGGATATGCCTACTATGGACCAGAATGCTGCAATCATATAAGAACAGCTACACAAGGCAATTTGTTAAGTTAAATCCCCGTGTAAGGGAATGGCCTTTTCTGATCTGCTGGTAAAACCCCCAATCCAGGTGAGTGAGTGTGTTTGCGTGTATGGATGTGTGTGAGTGTGTTTGTGTGTATGGATGTGTGTGAGTGTGTTTGCGTGTATGGATGTGTGTGAGTGTGCTGCCTGTGCGGACCCAGACCAGTACCGCCAGTGAGCAATGAGCCCCCCCTGAACTTGGTTGACCTCTCATCTCTCCCATTTTCCACTCCATCTCAAGTGTCGGAGCAGGAAAGAAAAAAAAACTCATGTAAAAACACAACTAATGTGACACATCAATTCACTCTGCTAGAAAGAAGAACAAACACTGTCCTCATATTAGAAAAACAGATGTTTGGCTAATACGACGTAATGTAGACTAATAGAGAAGAATTACGACGATGTTGAGGGAACGGAATTTAGGACAATAAAATAACAAGACATCTTCCAGGCTCAAATTCAACCATCCCTTCAATCACTATTTCTTCCAATTATCACTATGCTTCACTTCCTTTTCCAGGATTTGGCATGTACCCTAAAACTCCACTGACTAAAACCATGTAAATATACACATATAACTCTTTCCTTGGAGGAATGATCTCATACAACACAATATATAATTGTATTTAACTCCCTGGATATAGCATATAATCTATGAACTTCATAAGACACAGTTCACTGAATCAATAATACATGCATCACACTCTAAGTGATATGCAGAAGGCTTGAAAGTCATTGACCATTACCCAGGCCGACTGCAAAAAGGTTCCCCCTCTCAGTCTGAGCCGTTATGCTTCATTTAAATTGGTGTCAAAAGGTCACCAAGCAACACACTTGAACTGTGCTTACTTTTCAATAAGAAGCAGCTACAAGTGAATTATTAACAAAATACCAAATAGGTTCTGACCTATTTGGACCTATTATCTTTGAGACACAGTTTACATTTTCTGCGTGAGTGAAAATATAAAAATAGAAGACTGTTAAACTGTATCTCAGTAGAATGATAAATAACTTTAATATTATGACACGAACAGTGTGCAGCATGGATCTTAAATATTTGTGGTTAGGCATCAATTAATAGTTTATTTGGAGCTCTGTGCTTTATTATCTGTTACATACCTCAGCATGAATAGAAAGAAGTTGATACACCATCAGTAACTGCAGGAACAATACCCTCCTATCCTCCCTGCCATTGTCATGTGGATGCAGTTTGACATAACTCAATATGGGCACAAGGAGCTCCGGGAAGAAATCTTTGCTCAGGTAGCGTGTCACATTTCCGTGACCTTTACTTGCCAGAACAATTCCAGGCTGCCTCTTGCCCCTACGTCCGCTTCCTCCTTGTGTCTTTCCCACGCTTTGTGTGTGGATACTGAAGGAAATCTACTTAAAAACATGGTAGACAAAGCTTCATAGGCTAAAAGTATGTACGCGTGTATGTGTGTGTGATGGGGGGGGGTATTTTCCTTTGTTTGGATAGACTGTTTATTTGGGAATGGTGAGGAAGGCTTCGTGTGTATCTCAGTGGCAGCCTAGACCTGGCACATGCTAGGAGAACATCCACCGTTTATCTATCTATCTTGTTTTTGTGCAGTGACACTGAGACAATGAAGCTGATTGTACTCTCTGAAGAAACAGGCTCTCTCTTCACAAAATATGTAATCCTGTTCACTCAAAGATAACAATTGCTGGATAGACGTTTTTCTATAATATATAACATGGGCTGATTTGAAATATCAGACTGAGAAACAATACTAATCAAACAAATTCAAATGTTAGCAATTAAATGGGTCTGCTATTAAAATATAGTCTCCCCATCTGTCAGAGTCAACACATTTTATTAACATGAATAATCACCCACTTACAACGGGACGAGACTACCTCTAGCGGCTAAAGTGAGAATTGCAGGTCCAATGACAGCCTAATTTCCCTAAATCATTCAAATTGAATATTCTACTGAAATATAAAACACTAAAATATCTATGAACAGTAAAACATGTTTCACAAATGTAAGGATCAAATAATTAAACTATCGGTAGCAGCCCAAAGATTATAAGAATAAGATTATCATTAATATGAATAAAAAAGTCACTCGACTTTACTTCTTCTGATTAGCGACAGATGATGTTGTCAAATGTCTGTGAAACAACATGCTTTCATCCATTCATTGAAACGAATCTAATAGTCAAACAGTGCGATGTTAAAACTCTCTTCTTTCATGCATAACGCGTACATAACTGATCTGTAGAGCATGAATGACTTCTTACCATTTGTGAGTGATGAACAACACAAGATGACAACGAACAATCTGAAACAGTCGGATGAGACCATCCTGGCGGCTCTTCGCCGAAATCCACACCGTGGTGTTAATAATAAAGTAATAAGAGTCCTTGGCAGAGGCTTATGATTCCGTGTGACTGAACAAAGTCTCTTCTGAAAGCGAGCAAATCAAAGATACTTATTTTTCTTTCAAAAAAAAAAAACGTGTTGATAATCCACAAAACCCTTCAGGTGTACATGCAAAAAGCGGCAGTGATTCTCCCGTTGCCCATGGCGCGTTTCGCAGGGGAGCTCTCCTGCGCAGCTGGGTAGTCTAACTCCCGATCCGGCAAAGAGGAGACGGATGTACCGCTGTATCCTCGAGGCAGGTGCTCTCGAACCCCCCCCCCCCGCCCCCCCAAAAAAGTAAAATGAATTAAATTCAGTGGTTTGAGAAAAATACAAGTTGAGTGAGTGGTCTGACTAGTCAGGTGGAGACTACAACAAAACTGATTAATCTGCTCACTTCTTTTCATGTGCGCCTTGGACAATTTCTCCTCCCTTTCGCCTCTGTGCAACACTTACGCGTGAGGCACGTTTTATGGAGACACGGAGGAAGGACGCAACGTCACTGTTTTGGGGGGGACAGACTCCTTCCTTCAGGCTACTGAAGAGGGGATAAGCTCATAATAAATAATGATTATGGTAACCGTGCAACACATTGTGTTAGATCAACGTGATGTGCAACTCCTCCAAATGGTACAGGGGTGTTACACCATTAAACATGAACATATGCAAAAGAATATCACAGTAATTGTATTTATTTTCAGTTGAAAACTCCACTCGAAAGGCAACTATAATGACCCTAAAATGGGTTTATCACAGCATTGTTTCAATCGTGATTAATGTCACCTCACTGATCTGTGGTCAGGATATGTTTCTAAATGACTGTTTGTAGTTAAAGTAGATCATTAAACTTTTTTCATCTGACCTTTGTGTGTAAAGCTGCCATTGATAAAAAAACAACAACAACTGAGATTAAAGGTAAAAGCAGTAATCTTGTTTTACGGGGAAATAGAGTAAAATGCTAACAATCATTGCAATATCAGATCGAATTTATCTGTTCAAGTGTTTATAATAAATATTTGCCGGATTTATTTTTAACTAACAGAAACAGGATACACTGCTTTTTATATCAATGTAAATAATCCTCTTTTGTCCAGCAGTACCCTGCAGTGTGTGGATGTGCTGCAGACTGTTTTCTTTTATCACCACAACAATCGCTCTGCTGCTGCAGGTCACAGTAGCAGGCACGTAAATAAGAACATCCTGCCCTCACCTTTCCGCCCACAGACTGAAGAGACACCATTTTGGGGACTGGATCTTGAGTGCGGGGATTAGGCACAGCACAAGTGGTGAAATGCGATGACCGCCACTCTTCATTCCTGGAGCAGGAAAATAGTGAAAAAAAATGTATAACATCTCGGTCATTGGAGTCCTTTTTTGCATTCTGAGATTCAGAGACCAAGTCAAGAATTCAAATATTTGCTTTTACACAAAATAACTCGAGGATATCAAAAAGAACGTCTGTATTTGGTGGAACGAGCACAGTCAAAAAGCTCTCTTCCGTGCGGTTTAATACAATAAAGGTGACAATAGGACTTTTAATTTGTTCACTTTTTTGACAGTGGACACTCTAACAATATAACACTATAACAATCTGTTGGTGAAAAAACCTTAAAGTTACCCTTCTCACTTTGTAGACTTGGGAATTAGCTTAATGTGCTCAAGAAAATGTTGAAAGATATAGGCTCTCAGGACTGAATGGTGACATATTAATAAAGATGATACGCTATAGGCTTACACCTTAGGAGAAAAATAAAGTAAGTCACTAAATGCAAAGATAAGAGGTGAGGTTTGCAAGAAACTGCCTTGTCTGCTCCAAAAATCTTCTTAGTGTGTCTTCACATTTCAGTCTTCAGTAAAGGAGACATTCCTACTTGGCCAAGAGGACAGCAGATACGTCTGCTGATGAACAATTGGTGGAAGCTGCTAGCTGATAGGGGTGCGTTTGAAGTGTATTATTTTAGAATCTGGTGTTCAAAACACACTATGGGGGACTAACTGGTAATTTACAAACAGCATGCGCTCTTCCTTTTGCCCCAACAGCAAAGTGTTCTTCAGTGAATGAACCAGTAGAAATAACTTTGGAAACAATGTCCTAGTCTCCAGACCTCACTCATACTGCAGCCTTGGAAGCAGGGCATATCATTTTACGGAGTAAATGTTGGTGGAAAAAATAAGATTGATAGGCCACAATATTAACCAAACAAATTCTTTCATGAAAGCAATATTATGGATTGTTGATTTTTAAGTTAGGGTCCCGGAGAGAGATCTGCACTAAAACAATCCAGAAACCAATCATGCATATTTATCATTGCAAGTAAATGGCGCACAGATCTGAGGCTATCTGAACTAAATAAAAGATTCTATAGTGTACACTCGTATTTTAAGCTCAACATCCCCATTGTTGGATTATAGATAACACATGATATCAACGATTTGGACAAATGTTATATGAAATAAAAATACATTAATTCAAAAGGGAATCAAATAAAAAAAAAGACTTTGAAAGTGTACTATAGCTGAATTAGCTGTCAAGTTTAAGGTACCGCTGAATATCTTGTTTTAGATATTAGTTCTGGTGTTCAACAGAGCTCTCTTAACAGAGTACATGTGCATGTCGGCTGTGAATACTCTATAGTTTTAAAGGTGGAAAGGTCTCAGTCATGTTGGCCAAACTATCTGGTTACTTTTGTTAAATGGGCCTGTTATGGCAGAATAAAAACAGGGTATTGGATTCCTAAAGTAGTGGAGTGCATGTGGTACACGTTGCAAATCTAGACCTGCAAGACAGTGAAATGCATTCAAGTCCACATCAGCTTTGTGTGGTTCTGCATTTAATATGTGAGACTAGCTCCACTTTTTAGAGAAGAAACTTTAGTATATCTTGAAGAGGGTAAAATATATCATTGTTGATATGACGGGATCATGTTTTTTCAACTTGTTCTAACAAAAGACAAAGAAAATGTATTGATACAGCTTATGTTGGCAATGTTGCGTTGACAGTTTACGGCTAGGCAACCTTTCCAGCAGGTACTGACACTAATTTAGTGCACCCACAATTAAAGTTAATTGCTTCAGCTGTGTTTACAAAGACAAACTGTCCTATGAAATTGCTATTGTCGGTGTAATTTAAGAATTATGTCTGTCAAATGTGAGTGACTATATCGTCAGTATGTCATAAACTGGGTGATTTCCACATGTCGACCCGGGGAAACATACATTGGACATTTGACCAAGGGAAAAAGGCATTGCTGAGAACATGAAACCCTTTGAAAGGTCTCCTTAATGTATCATACTAAGATATTGAGCTGGGGAACATATAACGTTAGCTAGCTCGGACCCTAGGAGACACACTCCCCATCATCCCCAGCGAAGGGACTCATTGCAGAATAATAATAAATAACAACGGCAACTGAGAAACTTTGATCATGCATTAATGCAGAATAATATCCATTTCTAAGATGATCAGAACCAGTGAAACCACTTCCAGCAGGTGGAACATAACTTGCTCGAATGATTGGCATCTCGACATTAAGCTAGTGCCATCTGGGTATGTCAATGTCTCTAAACTGGAAAGCCAACTAAGCTAAAGGTAAAATAATCATGGAAAGTGTGAGCTATATATTCTGGACAATATTAACCAGTCGCAGAGTAAAAATAGGATATGAGTGCACAGAAAGTCATGGAGAATTCACGCTAAAACTTAATTTTGTTAAACTCACCTTCTGGCTCTTCCTGGACAAACGTCGCGGCATTTGTGTGAGCTGTCAATCAAACGAACGGGGCCAACATCCGCCCCAGCAGAGACACCTGCTCTACTCCACCAAAACATGGAGCGGTTTGCTTCCACAGTGAAATGTGAGTAACTATCCCTTTCACTCTTCCGGTCGAACTAACGTTACTAACTTAAGCGTTATTTGTAGATAAAGTAGTTTTATGGACGAGACCTCCAGTTTATCCGGGCAGTGGGCCAGTAACCGTTGTCTAGGTTACCATAGAGTTCAACCGCTAGCTAGGTTAGCTGGTTTATGTTTAAGCTAATGTTTCCTCTGCATTGGCTTATTATGCCCTGCGGATTTGAATAGAGTATATGGTACATGAATATGGCTAACTAACACGCCTCCTTTGATACAATCAACTTTAACTGTCCTAAATTACCTAACGCTAATTATTAAAAATAATGCTTTATTGTGACTCATTCAAATCACCTAGCAAACTGTTAGCTAGTTAGGTTAACCTAGTAGCTAGTTAAAATAGTCACTGGGAGAATACCGGAATCATTGAGAATTGTAATACACAATTGTTGAAATTAAAGTTACGGCTTCTGAACTTTTGTTACGGCTTCTGAATTTTTGAAGAGTTAATTTTTCTTTATTTCACATTCTCATATACTGGATTGGAAACTTGTGATGCACTTGTATTTAAGACTGAATAACTAGAATACATAATCAACGGTCCGCATTTAAAAAAGTTACAACAAAATTTCAGAATTGTGTTTCAAATTGCCAAAAGACACACATTAGAAGTACAATTAGCCATTGCCTGTCAACATGTCTTTATTTTTCTTTTATTCCTACACAGGTCTCACAGATGATCTGCTGCACAAACAGCCTGCAGATTATGATGAGGTGATAGAGAAACTCTTCTCTGAGGTCTCTGGTCTGGAGGATTTCCCCAAAATACCAGATCCACAGGTAGACACATGTTTGTGAGAGTTAAATAAAAATCAAAGCAACAATAAACAATCAGCAACGTCACAAATGTCACTCCTGCAAAGCAGGACCTTCCATAATGTAATACCAACAAGCCTTTTTGTAGTTGGTAACAAAAATGTATTTTGTGTAAGTCATCAGTCTGATTCGACTTTAATTTAAATGACCTCTGTAACTAAGTTGTAAAGTTTAGTCAAAGTTTCTTTTTTTCTAATATAGCATTATGTCACCTTTATATGGCTATAACTTGGCAGAATATGTAAGTTTCATGCATATTTAATTGTCCTAATCCTATTACAGCTTGAGGAGTGTGCCATCCAGCTGTGGAACTGGGCAGTTACTAAGAATGTGGGCAGCACTATAAATACAAATCAGAAAGCAAAAGGTACACTTCTAAATGCAGTATTTATTTATCATGACAGTTGAAATGACCAGACGTATCATCTGAAATGTTGGCACAATGTGACGATTACAAGCAGGGTTAGTCTGGGTTGTACCTGGCCACAGTCAAACTTTCTCACCATCTTCACAGTGCGTCATGTCGCATGCAGTCTGCTGTGCTGCTGTGTGCCTGAGAATCCAACAGAGGGCATCATCCGTAAGCAGATCCTGGTATGCAATACTGTAGACGCCCTCTGTGAGTGCTCAACATTTCAGGGGGACAAAGTCTGTTTGTCAGTGTGTAATCTTTACAGATGGCCAGCAAGACAGGGAGAACCTGGCTGGACTGCAAGAATCCCCAGTTGGCAGATAACTTCTTAAGATTTGCTGTCAAGGTGAAAAAGTTTAAGTTTAACACTCAAATTGAGCGTAGTTTAAAGCATCTTTACAAATTATACAACATTCAATATCTCTAGAGCCTGGAAACCCTCTATGGCCAACTAACATCCAGAAGTGATGGAGCAGCTGACAACGCTTCATCCAAGGGGGATGTAGAGAAGGATCTGCTTCGAATTCTCTCATGCCAGGCAGAATCGGTGAGCTGTGGCGTATGTGATGTTCAACACCTTCAACGTGAATATTTGTTCTTGTGATATTTGGCAGCTGAGGAAGTGTTATTCTGACAGACTTGCAGTGTGAAGTGTGAGACAGTTAAAATGCAAACTGAGAAACAATGAGGGGGAAATCTCATTCTGAGCTAATGAATGTTGTTTCCTGACATTTAACAGTAAGTTCAAGTCTCTTCTTTACAGGCCATAAGTCAAGGGAATAACCATGAGGCTGTGGTCTATATGCAGCGCTGTAAAGACATGCTGCTGCGGCTTCCAAAAGATGTAACAGAAAACCTCTGTTATCATTATAACAACATATTTACAGTACATATTGCTATTGAAAGTGGGGATGTTGACTATTTTCTCTCAATGCAGACGGCGTACCTCTCCCTTATGTGCTACAACTTTGGAATAGACACTTACAATCTGGGAAAGTTTGAGGACAGTGTATTTTGGCTGAGGTAAATATAATGTTTAATTTCTACAGAAAGGTGTGAGAAACGTTCCAGTGGGAAAGTAATTTGTTCTTCTTCTCTCTCAGCCAAAGCTATGAAATTGGGAAAATGAATGTGAAATACGCCCCTGGATCTGAAGTCCAGGTAATATAGTGCAATTCAAAGTTCAGTACAGACAATGAGTACAAAGTAAAACAGTTATTTCTTTTTTTAAATCTGTCTATAATTGCCCTCACACTAGGCCAAGATTTTGAGGCTCCTCGGAACTGTTTATTTGGAGTGGGACTGTCAGAGATTTCAGGAGAAGGCTCTTAATGCTGTCAGCTTAGCCAACAAAGTAGGATATGAGAAATCATTTAAAAAATGTATTTCACATATGCATTCTGAAGCCTGCACTTACCAAAATAAAGATGCTCTGCACACAATTGTACTATGCAATTTGACAGGAATGTATGAGCGCCTCTGGGTTGTACTTAAAGATCAGAATACTCCTGAGATGTGGGGCCTCAGACGACCATATCAGAGCAGGTTAGTTATTACTCAAACGTCATTGATTTATTTATACAGAACTTCATTAACCAAGCAGCAGCAGTGGGGCGTCAGTATCTGAGAGGTTAGAGAAGTCGATTCAAGAATGAAATGTTGCTAGTTTGATTCTCTTGAGGCGACTGGAAAGAAAAGTGGATTTGTAAAAACTCAATATGGCTATTGATGAGTTTAAATACTCCAGAAATAGTTTAAGTATCTACAATGATGTAACTACTCCCTGGGATTTACAAGACATGTCAGGTGTACCGGTAGAGCTGGTTGTACTTGGTATGTTCCTGTGTGTATATGGATGACTTGCACAGCGTTAAATGCAAAATTGAAAGCAGGTCATGGAAATATGTTTTTCAGGACTTAATGACATGCTGGAATCGAAGGTTTCTCTTGAACTGTGTCTGAGCACAGTGAAACTACTTGTGTCTGACAGGTATAAACTTTAGCATATGTACAAGTACTCTCACTTGTCTCTTTCAAAACACACACATACCCTTGCATAAACACGTGCACATGTACATATTTTCTTTTAAGGAATGCCCAGCTATTTAACTCTGAATGTCTGTTTTGATTTCTCTAGAGAAACACTGGTATTTGAGTATTTGAAGCGTATGTGTCAGCACTTTGAGGCGTCCCCAGAACTGGGAACTGCTCTTGTCTTGCACATTGAGCTACTGCTGCAGAGAGGCAAGGAGCTGTTGGCCAAACAGAAGATAGAGGATATCATCACCGGTACTTCAGTTTTGCATTCCAGTTGTAGTAAAACTCTGATTTGAATTTTGTTCAAAAGATGGTTAACATGGTTAATTTTATAATAATGCAGGAAATACACTGTATATGTGCCTCTGTATTAGTATTACTATTGTGTTCACCTACACAGGCCACTATACAGGAAAACAGCTGTCTCCACAGGCTCTCACAAGTCTACATGTCATGCTGTGGGATAAAGCGTCCATACACTTTGAGGTATGCTAAACATAGCCATTTTATTCCTTAATTCACAATATATTTTTATAGTGTACATACCCATGTATAGTTATCAGCATGTGGGCTTAGTGATCAGTACTGTTGTGTCATAGCAACACACCCACACACTGCCCACTGTTCCTAACAAGTTAGCACAGGTTCAATGCAATGGTTTAATTTCCACACAGGGATAAACAAAGGATAACAACGCACCATCTTTCTTCCCAGGCCAGAAACTACTCTGAGGCTCTTCAGTGGTATAACTACTCCCTGAGTTTCTTCAAGGCAGGTCAAATGGAGCCCAACTCAGCCAAACTGCAGAGGAACAGAGCTTCCTGTTTCCTGCAACTGAAGCAACTGGAAAAGGTAAGCAAACTTGAGCCACCGAAACAGTAAGTCAGGGAAGTAAACGCGTTGTACAATAGGTGGTGTATTTCACCAGCCAGTATGGCAAATGCTCCTGCTGCATTTTTACAGTTTATATATGCGATGTGTGTTTGCATGTATTTGAAAACTTGTGCTTTTCAGGCCAAAGAGGCAATTAAGGAAGCAGAGAGATGTGATCCGGACAGTATTTTCACTCAGTTTAGTGTTTACAAGATTGCAGTGCAGGAGAAGAATGTGGAGAAAGGTATCTACAAAACACAAGTCTATACATACATGTAGAGAAAGCTGTTACGGTAGTAGTGTTGCAATTTCCTTACAGACACATTTTCATCATATTCTCTGTGGTTGATTTTGTACCAGCTGCAGAGGCAGTGAATGCGATGGGACTTCTGTCCAGGAGTCCTGTTACCAGTGAGGACAGGCTGCTGGTATCGGAGAATGCTGCGTCCAACCTCCTCAGTCTGGCTGCTCAGATTGCTCTGGAGGTAGGATCGCGTCCTTTGTCACTGCACTGATTTGGGGAGAAAAGCATGATATCAGATGTTTGGGCATGTTGCGTCTTTTCCAGGAAAAGCTCCTCTTCGTTGGGTGTAAAAACAATCAGCTATCAGAGATAGAGCATTGCTGTCTTTCACCTCCCCAGGCATATTCAATTTAATTTAGAAAAAGAAACCTGATCAGTGCATGTTCCCTTCCCCAAGCTACAATCAGCAAACACACTGGACAGCAACCAGCCATTAGCAATTAGTAAGGAGAAAGTCGAAAAAATTAATCCTATTTTTAGTCTGCTGCATGATTGTGATGAATATGACTGGTGGGTGGTGGAATAAATGAGGAGGATGTTTGTTCCCCTGTGACAGAATGAACAGCAGGAAACTGCCATGAAGGCGCTGGAGAGCTTGTGTGAACACTCAGAAGATGAAGCTCAGGTTCTGACGGCCCTCAGGTCTGTGGGAACATACAAATGAAGAGTTAAATACTAAACATCAATTATTTGTCTGCATGAAAAAACGATAATCTGTCCTGATAAAATATCTCTCACATGAAAGCTAGAAAGGAGAAGGAAGCCAGACTCACACACATAAGTCCCAGTACTTCACAAAGCACTATAGAGATGTATTTCATCAAGGCGGCTTTTTCAGTTATAGGTTACCTTCTCTTTTTATTGCTGATTTTTGTTTTACATGCTGCAGTAGTTTGCTTACATATCTATATTTTGTTTATTTTAAAGCATTCAGCGTCCATGTGTTGAGACTGTGAACAAAACATGATGGTAGATTTTCACACATAAAGTGACAACATTTAGTGAAGATGGCTTATGTGCTGCTGAGAGATTGTAGTGAGTCTGTTCGTGTTCCATACACCTCTATGATCCACTGACCTATATTCCTTTGCTTCTCCACTGAAAGTGTGTCTCTGTATAATACAGTTAGTAGGTGAAAGAAAGGAGGTCAACACCAGTTTCTCCATTCATCTTCTTATAGGTGTTTGGTTCGACTTGTGCTCTCCACAATAGAAAGATCAAGGGATGAGATGAGGTGAGGGGGAAGTGTGATTATATAATAGTATTGATGCCGCTTTCAACACATCAAAAGCAGAGATTTACATCCACTACCTTACATTACTCCATGTAGGAATGGCAATCTGGAGGTGCTGCTGCCATATCTCAAAATGGGTGAGTACATATGCAGCAGGGGTTGAACTGCATTTTTGAGAAGAAATGTTTCAACTACAGCATCTGCTGTCATGTTTTGTTTGCAGCTCTGCAGAAAGTTTCACACCAATCTCGCATGACTGTTGAGCAACGCACAGACGAAGCTAACTGGTTCAGGAAGATTGGTACTAAGTCACTTCAATCTGACATGGTATGCTATCGCATAAAAATCTTGCAGCACCTTCATTTTTTCTGTGTGTGTCTGTGTGTGTGTGTGTGCGTGTGTGTGTGCGTGTGTGTGTGCGTGTGTGTATCCTTGGTACAGCGTGGAACTCGGCTCTGCAGTGCGAGAGCAGCCCTGACAGAATGAGGGATTTCTTTGTGCTCTCTTACCAGGCAAGTGCCCTTAGCTTTGTCAGGTGAATGAATCAATATCTAAAGTACAAGGGTGTAGATCAATAACACCTAAACAGGGATTTAGCATTGCTTTGGAAAGATAAACAAATTAGTTTAAGATAAAGAATCAGAGTGAACCACAATGACCCCTCTGACATTGTGACTACATTCATTAGAATAATGGAGTTGCAAGTGGATTTATAATCTTTATTTCTCCGTGAGATGCTGATTGAGTACACATGCATTCATATATCTGAGAACACCCATTCTGTCTACAGTTATAAGCTTCTGCTTTTGGATATTGAGTGGATGTCCCAGAGAAACTGGGAGGAAGTACTTTGTCAACATAAGCAGTTGTTGAATGAGGAGAGAATGTTTTTTCAAATTCCTTCGTACCACAAGTTTTCCAGATTGTAATGTGCTCACAAACCACCGTCTTTCTCTTGTTCTGAACCAGACGGCAATCAAAATTAACACATGACATCTGCATGAACCCGTAGCTCTCCCAGCTGTGCCCTTCTGATCGCACACTGCTCATGGGCCAGAAGACGTGTCTGCTAATGGCGGCTGCTGCCTCTCTGGAGCTCTGCAGGAAGTCTCTTCACTCTGCCCAGGTGTGCCACCCACTCCCTCTGCCCATCTCCTACATTTAGCACGCTCTCGATCCACATGGATGGAAATTTACCAGTGGAGAAGAGAGGTGACTAACCACATTAATGGTGCTGGCCTACGCGTTTCATTTTGAATCCCTCTGCCTTTGAAGAGGAAGTGAACACTAGATGGCGATAAGGAATCCAGAATGCTTGTTATGTGTTTCTGTTTGGTTCACAGACTGAGCAGCTCACTCAGGCTCTGGAGTACATTCAGATCTGTTGGGAGGTCTGGAAAACCTTGAAAGCATCAGGTACCTTAAGCATCTTTTCTACCTGAATTACAGCCTTGTTTATAATATTTATTTGCATGTCTAATAAAATTGGAGCTAAAGAAATGGATTCTCACCACATGCTCATAGGAAGCTCCCCAATGGACCCCACGGACACGCTGCTGCTGCTCTATGAATTTGAGGCTCGAGCTAAGCTGAATGACCCCAAGCTTGAGACAGTGCTGGAGTCCGTCTTGGAGCTTGAAAATGTTGAAACCAAGGTGCTGGAGACAATCGCAGGTAAAGACACAGACAAACCAAAGGCCGTATTGTTCATCTGATCTCTGCTGACACATGACGAGCAGTATGTTGTCATCCTTTCTTTCTTCTTCTATATGTAGCCTTAGCCATGGAGCCTCCAGCCCACTTCCCTCTGCTTTGCAAGAAGGCCTTGAGGGTTGCTCTCTCTCTGCACAAGAAACAACCACAGGCTGACCCGGCTTGCTGCAGGCAAACCCGCCACGACTCGACATGAAAATACCCGCAACGTGTTTACTGGGATGAAAGGGTTTCCAATGGTGTGCCTGATTTTGTGTCTCTTTCGTAGCAAGTGTGTTCACAGCCTGATCAAGCTGTCCCTCCCAAGCGGTGTTTCAGAGGTGGAGGCCCATGTGCTCGAGGAGGTATGGGACTACTACGAGGAGGCGCTGTCCATCATTGCAGCCGCAGTGAGTCAGCGCCAATCAATCATGGCCATCCCTTGGCACCCACAGGACTGCTCCCTGCTGTATAATTAACCCCCTCTCTTCCACTCCGTGCCTGCATGCTGTTATAGAAGCCTTTTTCTTTTATCAATGGGCTTTCAGCCGCACTTCAATTAGCAGATGCTTCCATTCACCAACCCCTTCCTGCCAATTTGAATGTTAATGTGCTGTACAAGTCATCGTACTGCCGGTGAGCTGCAGCTCTGAAAGAGGCATCAAATTATTGAGACATTGCACTGCTTCAGATGCAGTGCATATTTCCCCTTTCATTTTGAGTTATTACTCAAAAGCTGTGGAATTCTTTGGATCAAAGTGAAAGCCCGGGAATAAAGTGGTGTGAAAAGAACGCGTGAAACTTTAGAAATGATAAGACCTTCTAGTTTGTTTACAGTCTGTTTGAGACTTCAAAGCATTAGAAACGGTTAACATACAGTAGAACAGGATTGGATGAAAGTTACTCACAGGTTTCACCCAATAAAAAATAAAAAAAGATTTCCTTCCGTACACTTGGTGCAAGCCAGTCACCCAGGTGGCGTCCGTTTAATGGCCTTTTTTGAACATCTTCCTGCTCTTCTCTGTAGCCGGACGACTTCCCAGAGATGGAGACCCTGTGGCTGCTGACTCGGGCTTGGAACACAGGGATATTGCTGTACAGCCTGGTTCAGTACCCCGAGGCCGAGAAGTGGTGTGGCCTCGCCATGGGCTTCATCCGCCACCTGGGATCACTGCAGGAGAGCTACGAGACACAGGTAGGGGGGGAGGGAGGGAATGAAGCAGACTGGGGCGGTTGTAGCAGTGGAACATGATAGAGAATGAATTATTGTGCTGGTTAGGTAAACCTGACAGAGGCCACAGAAACACACGTCTTGTGCTAATTCAAGTATATAAACATCATTGTAGGCCCTTCAGAGACAATAACTTTATAGGCTGTACTGGTTTTTCTTGTGTCCCCACAGATGTCTGGTCTCTACAGTGAAATCCTGGACAGGTTGGACAAAGCCAAAAAGAACCTTGTCATGGAGGAATAGCTGAACTGGGACCAGTTCTCAGCTCGGTGTTAACTGTTCTCACTTAAATTGATTCAGATCCAAGTTTGTTGCAGTTAAATGTTATTGATGTTGTGGTCAAATGTTCAGATCAGATAAAGTGATGCTTTGAATCTGTGTAATTGTGGGATGTCCTGCGAGTGGTTTAAGAAACATATCATTTTCTATCCAGGTCAATAAAGGCTAAGATGCCAAAGATTAATCTCTGAAAGAAAATCTGTCTAATTCAATTATTTTAAAGCTACAAAGTTGTTTTAAGCGCAATGACAAGCAGATCAAAATCATAACTGAGTCACATATTTTATTTTCAAACAAATAAACTCTTGTCAAGTCCCAAAATAAAACCCAAACAAAAGTTGCAGGACTGTGTTCCCTCATGACTAGGACAAGGAAGACCATGAGGCCGAGTGTCCTGATAGGCTGTACCACCTGCAGTGACAGGAAGGAAACTACTGTACAATCAAAGGGTTCATGTTTGCAAGCACTTACTGCACAGATGTGCTATAACATAAACATCACCCAAAAGTACAAACAAGAAACCTGACCCCCCCCCCACCCAAAAAATAAAAGCATATGTCATTTCTCTCATCAGAACAAAGACCCTCGTCAATTATACACACACAGAGGCATTCAGGTTCCATCTCGTTATATACCACAACCTCAATGGAAAGAGTAAAATGAAATCAAGTTCTTTGGGCTTTGATATGGCTGACTGAGGTATGAATACCACACACATTGTTAACAGTCAGCTGTATTTCAACTAAACACCAGAGGACCAATTCTAAACTTCTAATGATGTATTGATCAATGCTCCTGGTTTCTGTGATAGTGTAGGTTTCTGCCTGCATCTCTTTAATTATTTATTTTACAATATATTTTTTATAATCTATACACCCAGACACGTTCCACAAGAAATCACATGTAGACAGGCCCTACTTGAGGGAATTTAATTCCCAACTGACTAGGTAAGTTTTCCAATAGGCATTTGAAGAGAAATACCAACAATACAGCACATTTGTATGGAAATTATATCTCAAGAGTAGCTCAAACTTTACTTACCTGACATTTGTGGTCTATAAAACATGTTTGTCGCAGTTTGATTCACACATGCATGGAGCACAGGTGAGGGCGATCTGCTGGGGGCGTATTTACATTTTACAGCTACCACACCCTTTGAAACAGTCTGCAAGCAGTTTATTAATGGCTCTGTTCCCTTCGGTTATTCCCTGAACTCTGGTTTTGACACAGGTAATGACAGCTGGTTTAGCAGTGGTGCCTGGCAGGTGGGCACACCTGTTCAGAAAATGCCTGCAGGTACAGGTGCTCTGTGGGTGGGCGAGAGCAGGGGACCCAGAGGTCTAGGTTACCGCTTCCTGTTGGGTCTGGCTCTCTGAGAAGGACAACAAAAAGAAAAGAAAAAAATCCTTTGCACTCGTCAAAAAGCTGAGGAGGAAAGCGAGAACGTTCACAGGATCAGGGGCCACAGTATTCCTTCTTCAGACGTGCTCTCTCACATGCACACATTAACATACAGGGCCAAGATCTGCATGGGAGGGTGGGGCAGCTCGTTTCAATCCCGCCGATGCCATACAGCCAACTCAAAGGTTACCGTACCGCCGTGCTTGAACAAGCCCCCGCCTCGCGAAAAAGAGAAGACACATAATACAGCCTGATTACGCTGTTGGGTTTAACTACGCGACTGCACCATCAGTACTTGTTCGTTCACATTTGACGGCTGTGAGCTCCGTCGTGGCCTTTCAGTCGCAGGGGAAATGGTATCTGTACGTTCAAAGATTCCTGAGCTGGCGTAGCTCAGCCCAGACACACTAAGAGCTCAACACAGTGGTTCATCAACAACAGATTCATTAAGAATTCATACGTGTATAGATGCACAAAGCATGTAGGTTTTTTTTTAATCAAACCCAACTTTAGTGATATTTTTGGTAGGGGGACAGGGGGACAATCCAAAACAGGTTAAATTTACTCTTTAATTGTTAGGACATCCAATACAATTATTGTCTTGTTCTACCCGTTTTAAGGCCACCATCATGGCGGCAGATAGGACAGTACCATGTGACCATTCAATCAGAAGAGAATCCTCTAGGAAGGCAGAGAGTGTAATCGGGTGGTCTGCTGCTCAACAGGAGTTAGGAGGCTCTGGCTGTTCAAATTGTAATCCAATGGCCAATTTTGTATTATTAAATAGGAAGGTTGAAATACAGGGGAGAAAAAAGGCGCCCACAGAGGTGAGACTTTATTTAATCTATTGCAGAGGTGAGACTTTGTTTGAACTATTGCACTCAAGTCAGGCCTCCTGGCAGTCGGAGGACACAAAAAGGTAAGAAAAGAAGATAATATTTCCTCTCTTTTCGTTGTAAATTGTGTGCAGCCTGCCTCACAGACAACAGGTAGTCACAAAACAGAATTTGTATTTGATGTAAGGCAGTTTGGTGTTTTGCAGAGAGCCCAGTTACACTTCTCTACCTCCATCCTTTACACAGAGCAGCTAAAAACCACAAGCAAATAATCCCACAAAGAAAGAAGAACAACAAAAAAAAAAAATCTAACAGCCCTCCAAATTGACAATTCTAGTGAAGTGTAAAATGTGTAGGTTTTAATATGTAGTAAAATCTCAGTGGGATTTTATCATTGATCTTGTGATTTCATAATATAAATGTAGAGATTCACAACGCGGTTCTTCCTCTTGATCTGCCTCCCGAGATGTCTTTATCAGCTGCAGCACAGACAACTGGCAGACGACCAAACAGCAAGCTGGTTTGTGATAAATAGATCACCAGTTTGTAGGCTCCAATAATTTCCTCAGTCTTTATAAACACGAGAGACGACTCCTTGAACAATACCATCAGCAGGGCTCGATTTTATCCAGTCTTTTTAGAAAAAGAAAAAACAAACCTTAATTGGTCTTCACTTCTCATCTTGCACGTCTTTTTAAATGTGATTTGATGAACATTTACAAAGTGTTCCAACTTGGTATGATTTGTCTCGGTTTCCCTGCAACTTCTTTTTGAATATCCGACTCCTCTTTCCAGATTTCTGTAACATTCTGATCTTCAGTCAGTCCCAGTTCACAAAAGGATTTATTCCTTTTCCCTTTTGTTTTCATTTGACAAATTCCTTTGGAATGGCATTTCCAGTCTTGAATGGATTTGTTGAGAAACTCATGCAGGGGTGTGCACAGTCACAGTAATGGTGATAAGACTTCTTTTTCATTTAGAGAGTAACATAATGATGACACTAAAACTTGATATGAAACATATCTGCAAAAAGGAAGTGAGGACGGGGGCTATTTGGGCTTGGGTGGGGTCTCTGGGAGGCAGGAGGGGAGATCTGCACCGATGCAGAGGGGACGGCAGGGAGCTCAAAGCTTCTCTGAGGAGGGGATCCAGATGTAGGGACCAGATTGCTCCTCGATGATTAGCTTGATTTTGTTGTAGATCTCCTCTAGTGAGTCACCCTGTACAATAGCTGGAGGCACAAACACAAGGGCAGATATATGTTGAAACAATAGGTTGACTTATCAATAAGTCAATAGATCATTCATCTGCTACAACTATGATAATCAATTCATGAAATTAAAATATGAGGATTTGCCAATTTATGTTGATAAAGAGTTGATGAAACGGTATTTTTATTATTTTATTTTACATTCAAAGCTTGTGTTGAGGTCATTTGTATGACGCGATTCCTCAGATGGTGTCTTTTTAAAAAAAATTAAATCAACTTTCTTGAAGGACTATAACTGGGTGTGCCTCTCTTTATGTGTGGCAGGCTAGAGAGCAAACATTTTGTTAAACGTAAACAAATATTGATCAAAGAACATTTCGTTACATTAACACGTGAATTATGGATGATTATATCCATCTTCAGCAGTAGTATGATACTATTCACTACCGAGCCTGTTTGTAACCAGTACCGACCACGTAATCTTCACGCCACTGGTTTAAGTAAATCATTGGTATACAAATAAAACAAAAGATCCATCAGAGTTGAAAAGATTAGTCGATTAATTAGGGTATTTGATTGACAGTCAATTAGTCTTTTGTTTTTAAATATCTAGTTTCAGCTTCTTTGTTGTCTTGTGTGACCAGACACTGAATATCTTTGGGTTGTTCCTCAAATCTCTTTTATTAACACCAAGTAATCATGACTATTATTGACAGATTAAATTAGCTACTGATATTAATCAGTGACCCAAAGCAGAAGTGAGACCAACCTGTGAAATACTCTCCAAAGTCTTGCTCCAGCTTAACTGCCTTGTCAAAGACTTTATTGGCCTGCTCGTACGTCTGCCTCTTGTTCATTTCCCTGAAAAGACAAGTAGCTGTGATTAGTATCGCAGACACACCAACTCCAACGTTAACCAGTGGAATAAAAGCTCAAACTTACATTAGGCCTTCAATGGATTTTGGTTTAATAAAGATGGCAATCGGATAAAGTTGTGCTTGCTGCAGTCGTTTAATGGCATTCCCCGACACATCCAGAATGCAGTGCTTCCCCTGCTAAAAGGGTGGAGAAACATTTTGTTACAAAATATGAGACACTTTTAGATTTTTGTGCACAAGTAAGCCGCATATTTATGATGGATTGATTTTGGTTCTTGTAATGCTTCAACATGCCGATGGCAAACAAAACATTTGGTTCACCATTAATTCCAAATGTCTACCTTCAGATTTAGCAGGAAACCCAACGTGCCTCTAGTTACATCTTAAACCCAATCGGGTAACCGCATCGTACAGAGAGGACCACGAGCCTGGTGCTTACCCTCTCAGCCACAGTTCTGACAGACAAGATGCTCGTCCCATAGAGGTTCTCATTGAACTGGCCAGCCTCAATGAACTTATTATCCTGAATGTCCTTCTCCATTTGCTCTCGCGAGCCCACAAAGTGATAGTCCTGGCCGTCCATCTCGGTCTCTCGCCTCGGACGAGTCGTATCTGCAGAAGGGAATAAAAATAAAAATCCAATTTCATCACTGCTGCTTTGTTCAGTTGGACTGTCTGGATCTGTTGCTGTAAACTTACGGGGTACACAGGAGCCAAACTTGTGGGGAAACTCGGAGATGAGGTCATCGTTTACTCTGTCCTTCATTGGGCCCAGTATGATCACAGGCCTTGTGTAGTGGACTGCATTGGAGATGAAGGTGGGGTGAGGATGCATGTTGAAACTTAGAATGTATAGTTTAACTGTTTTCTACTGTGCAGAAGTGAATCACTCACTTTCCTGTCGAATGACTGGCTCATAGGAAAGAATAGTGTCCTCCTGTCCCTCTGTAATAACAAAACACAATCAGAAACTTTACATCTCATTTAAAGAAATACACAAACATGGCTGATAAAACACCACGAGATTAATTAACAGATGTAATTTCACAGGTAGATTTAAGAACATCTACCATGTTATTAATTCATCTATGCGCGCAGTGCAAAACAAACCATGAGACATTAAGGTGACTCACTCGAACTGCTTTCACTGTCACTTGTGTTGGATGTCAGGCATTCTGCAAAAGCACAAGAACGAGTTACAGATCATTAAAAAACCGGCCTCAACAGCCTTAGAAAAAAGACCCACGTCTCTCAACATCTAGGCCATTAAAAAAAGAAGATAAAGAAAGTAGAAGTATTGTATGGGTCGGCAGCCATGCTCTTGCAATATTAGGGAAGTGGTTTTAGGGGCAAGCAATAGGAAATTAAGTGTTTCCTGTGACAATGTCCCAAATGACCCGAAATCCCTGGCCAATGTTTCCTATTGCTAGATCTGTGCCTGTGGCAGCGGATCTTATATCAGGGCAAAGACAAAGAAAACAGGCGTTGCGCCGTCCACAGAAGGGAGGCAGGAGTTTCCAACCAGGCATGGCAACACACTGCTCTGGTGACGGATATATATTCCAGCTCTGTGTGACCTTATATGACAAAACTGATAAACATTTAGCGTAAAGACCTCATGAGACGTTCGGAATAAGAAACGCTCACTCAGCCTCCCTTGGAAATGCATATTTTATATGTACTGTGAATCTGAGGAGGCGTGTGTGTGTGTGTGTGTGTTGTGTGTGCGTGTTGTGTGTGTAAGCAGGCACATAGGTATGTGTGTGTGTGTGTGTGTGTGTGTCACTCTAAACTAAAACTAAATGTGTGTGGTTTAGCATTCCCAACTGGGTCTGCAGTGACAAAGCATTTTTCTCTGAGCTCAGGGGACACTTGCTTGACGCAGCACAACCACACACTTACTCAAACTCTTTGATCCATAAAAGTCATCGCTTAACCCTGGGAAGTCCTAGGTGTCCCGACAGGTGAGAGCAGAAACCAAGAGAAGAGAGCAGACAGGAAGAAGAAGAGGTTAGTGAGAGTTGGGGCAGAGAGGGAGAGGAGTGCTGCGTAGTGCTCGCCAGGCCCACTGACACATGGCGTTGTGCTGTGCTCATTAAGCCTGAGCCCCACTTTGTTCATAGTAAGCCACGGTCTTTCAATTACACAAGCCCAATCCCATTAAAATGGGATTTTGACCTGTTAAGTGTGAAAGCTTCAGTCCAGTTAATGAGATTCTTGTTGTGGGTCAGTGGCTGACTGGAGAATTGATCAGGGCTCATACAAGGAGTAGCATCACTGCGTTAGAAGGCCTGCGTGTTAATGCAGCCACGCCCCCACGCGCGCACACACACACACACACACACACAGCTGGCAGCACACACTCCTCTAAAGCCCATAGACAGATGCACAGACACACCGGAGAGGACCCCACATCTCCAGCCTGATGCCGGCTCAGCATGTGGAGCATCTCTCTGGGACAGTGAGAAAGTGATGAGAGTGGTGCCGTCACACAAACCATCCCTGGAGGTGAGCGGAAAGATGAAAGTTGAAGGACAGAACTGAAGCATGAAGGGGAAAGGACGAAAAACACCACCCCCCCTCGATCACACAGCTGGTACTCACGTTCAGATTCCCCCAACTCCTGCACAATATTCTCCTTGCTCTTGTAAAACGGGAACTTGCGCGAGAGGTTGAAGCTTTTTTTGCGCTTTACTTTGACTGGCTGCTTGTCGATGTGTGGGTGAGAAGGGGGAGGGGGGGCAACGAGAGGGTGAAAACAAAAACAGAATGGGTTTCAATGAGGGTACTCAACACCCATGCAAAAAAACAAATGAAATGTAAACAAACAATTCACATCGAATAATGAAAATGAGAAGCAGGTAATGGGTGAAAATGAATGGCACATCAATGTGACGGAAACAGGCTTCTGTTTACCAAATTAAACATGTACGATTTTCATTAAACTGAATCTGCTTGTATTATAGATGATACAGACAACATTACAGCTGATTTATACGTCTGTAAATTACATCTGACTGATCAGCCTCTGACAAAACGTGCAGACATTTTCTAAGTGCACATTTCTTAATATCCCTGAGTGCCTGAGCTGTGGAGGTTACAGGGACCTCTCCTCTCCACGGCAATTCTGTGTAATCCATACAGTAATACGAGCGCTTTTTGTGCCCGCTTCAGTGAGCAGGTGCTGGTCTCTTTCCCACACTCAGGGGGAAGTAGGCCATCTCCCTGGGAGCCCAGCAGCAGCTCTGAAGACAGCCTCTCTGGCACCAGGGCAGGGAGCAGCTGGCCCTCTACACTTACCCTGTTGGACTCAATCATGCCTGTCCTGGCGTGGAACTTGACTGTTTTTAACCTGGCTCGCTCTTTCTTCTCCACTCTGGGGCAGAAAAAAAAGGGGAAATACAGTTAGAATGGGCATGAATGGTAGTAGTCGCATTAGCTTTGTCTGGTATTAGCAGAGCGAGTGTACCTTTTCTTGCTCGGAATGACCCCAATCTGCTCGCTCTCTCCATGTGGTGTGACCAGTCTCGCCTGCCACCACTCGTCATCAGAAGCATTTATGACATGGAGGATATCCCCATAAGAGAAGCTCAGGCCTTGGCTGGGCAGGCAGCTGTCCCTCGTTCGATCATAGTCAAACAAAGCTCTGCAAAAAAAACAAAGGCTGAGCTTACACTCCTTCCTTTCATCTTGAATTCGCGTGAAGAGCTTCCAGATTCACTAAGATCAATTTACTCCACACTTGGCACAAAATGGCAGCTTTGAATTTCCTGCATCACTTTATTAGTTGTGACTAATTATTTCACATTGCTTGCATTTGGGCTGTGGCTCGAGTTATCAACAATAATGTTACAATAAAAACACATGATGGAGGGTTAGAGCAATGTCACACTGCAACACGTATACTTAAAGCATGCCATTCATGAATTTCTACTGTTGCCAAATACTTTCCAGCACAGACATTCAGTGTTTGTCTGCCTGGGTGCGTCACTATCTTGTCAAACAAGTAAACCCAGTCATTTCTAAAAGGTATTTTAGTTCATTTGACCCACAAGCTTACAGTACATCTACACTAGGATCTATATACACAATGTTCCAGTATCAAGGTTAAAGATTTTGCACAACTTTCGAACAACTGAAATATTCATGATGCAATCTAGTGGAAGCTCATCTGCGGCTGCCCTGCACAATGAATGGCCCCACAAATGATTACAATAAACAATATCGTTGACATTTTTATTTATGCCACCGATATGATGAAAATATAATAGCATGATAACGCAAGTACATCCTTTCAACGAGCAATTGACATTTAGTTATTATGGATTATTCAGACAATGGAATTGGGATGTTAAATTTTTTTTAAACAGTCAAAAAAATAATTATATAAAAATGCTGATCAAAATGCACTCTAACAAACAAAAAATGCTGCATGTTTGCGCATTGCCAAAGTCTTATAACAGCAGGGGGAAACCCCTTCTGTTTATGCAAACATCATGTTGGCGACATTCTTAAGTAAACAAACACGCATGTGAACACAATGAGCAATATCGAGGGCAGCAAAAATGGTGGAGTCGATAACCTAACAAGTGAAAGTTACCTCAGATTCCGAACCTTAATTAACCATGATATATAAACGTGACACACTGACAGAGAGTGTAAGCACATGTGACACTGTTTTCTTTTGTTTTTTGAGAACACCGTAAGAGAGGTTTAATGCCTTCGCATTCCTGAAGCTGGGCTGGGAGGACATGGCGGCTCCTGCATCAGCCGGCTAGCTAGACAGCTTTTCCAACATAACTGTGGGCTTAGTCACCCGCACCGGAGCAGGCTAGGCTCTACATGCCTTAAAGGAGCCTGTCTATAAGAGAGGCATGAGTCAGATGGTTAACACTCCTCGCTCTATCACGGGGCTCCAATGAGATAACGCCTAAATACTTTTGATATATCTGTGTAAGGTCCATTGCTGTTGAACTTAGCCTAAATCAATCTAGTAATGTAGCTCTTAGGCTTAGGTTAAGTGAAGCGCATCAGAGCTTCAGCAGAAATATGGTCAAGTACTTGGACTGTGGAGTTACATCACACAGTCCTTTCACCTTGACCCTTGTAAGCCCTTTGTGACTCGCTGCTTTTATGTGAGCAGAGCAATGTCTCCTGTTTTAATTCCTAAATGAGCCTCCATCCGGATTGGCAACCGGCCCAAAGTGTCATAACACAGGTCACTTCGACAAGCCCCACTGTCAATCTGCATTACGCAAAGTAGAGTCAATGTCATTTGTGGCATCAAAACAACAACAGGGGATGCCCGTCTATCAACTTCATGATGGTAATGAATTGTATCAACCAAATTGCCGAAATTATATGCGACCCTACAAAAAGCTCAGTGTGAAAAATCATGTTTTTCGTCATGCTGCTGAACTGACAGGGGAGCTGTTATTTTGACTCCAGATCTTACGATATGATGTCGAGAGTGCAAGCATCACCGTGTGTGTGTGTGTGTGTGTGTGTGTGTGTGTGTGTGTGTGTGTGTGTGTGTGTGTGTGTGTGTGTGTGTGTGTGTGTGTGTGTGTGTGCGCTGCAGCTTTACCTGACATAGAGGGAGCGTTTCTCACTGGTGCGCAGGGAGCCTGATCCTGAGCTCATGCTGCTGTTCATCATCTGCTCCCTCAGGTCGTGGATCTTGGACTCAAAGCGACTATACTCTGCATTGGAGGGAACAAACAAAACACACCGTGTCAAAAAGGAGTTGAAACACCCAAGGTGATGGTGGTATTGAAAATAATCTATTAAAGAGGCCAAAAGAGTTTTGGGGCCCTGCTCTCTTGTTTCAATGGAAAGCTGTTTGAGATCCCGGTGTCTCAGTTGGCGCAGCAGCGAGCTGGAGTGAATAGAGGAAAGGTTCAGCGAATTCTTAGGCTGATTAATGACCCCAGGAACAGATGGTTTATCACAGATCTGCCTTACACATCCAGTAATGTCTCATGTCAAGTAATTAATTACACAAATTAATTAAATTCAACATGGGCTCTTTAGTGTTCAAAAAAAAAAAAGAGAGAAAAGGAAGGCCTCCAACATTTTCAAATGCATGACCATTTGTCATAGGTGTGTAAAGCCAGTTGCAGCTCTGGAGCACAGGGATGATGTATGAATCCACCTGGACCTCCTCATTAAGAAAGCTCTCATTAGCCTGCTGTGTGCGGCGGGCTGTGCCCAGGCTGCTGGAACAAGGTAGGCTACTGCACCACACGGCACACAGTTAGATAAATAGACTGGCAGATGCAGCTAGAAAAACAAGTAGACTAGGAAGCTCATGTGATCACACAAAGGACGTGTTGGGCCCACATAAAAGCAGCAGTGTGAGCAACCAACATTGTCATATATATATATATATATATATATATATATATATATATATATATATACACACACAGCTCTATAACATAAACACTTATTCATTCTAAATCATGTTTTAAGATTAAAACATGATTATATATATATATATATATATTAAAACATGATTTAGAATGAATAAGTGTTTATGTTATAGAGCTGTGCCCAAGACGTTAGCTGCATTTGCAAAACTAGAGTCACATCTTTCTAATGACACAACATATAATATAATAAAAAGATCCAGTGCGAGAGAATATCGTCCACATTTATTTCACATATCTCTTTTACTGCCGTGCCTTCAGGGGTCGATTCCTACCTTACGGCTTAATCATCCATAGCTGGCAACACTTCCTGTAACGTGAACAACCAGAGATCAAAGTCCATATTCTGTCGAACAAGCCTACAAGTAGCCTTGGAAAACAAACGCCCATGCCTACAATGCTGGTTTAGCAAAAGACAGTCCAATCTCGCTGAAAGATTCAGAACAGGTGGAACAACAATCTCCAGGTCGCTGCACTCCAACAACCTGCCGAAACCTAAAGGATTCAAAGTAAACACACATCCTGCCCCGGGCCTAGCGCCAGCTCTCCACCCTGGTCTCTGCTCAAAGGGTTAACAATACAACAGGGTGACGCTGCAAAGGTGAGGTAACCAGACACCGCCTGATTGCCTGTAACCACGAGCAACTCCTAGCACAAACGGAAACAGATATTCAGACAAGTCCACTTGACTTTCAGGCACAGAAGGCATGAGAGAATGGCAGCTTGGGAGAGGAGGGTTTTAGGGACAATATAAAGAGTAGCTAAGTAGAGGACGCTGTCTTAATGCCTGGATTCACAACAACACCGACCTGAAGGGCTGGCTGAGAGCTGTACCGGTGACGTTGGACTATAAGTAGCGCAGGTGGAAGAGCTAACCACTTTGCTTGTTTCCTAATGTCCACATGATTCATCTCAGACATTCAAGAGAAGCAGGAGGAGTGCCAAACTACAACCGGTGTTAACCCTCTGTTGGGAGATAGGGTGGGAATCATAAGCTAAACCATTAATTGCTACCGCACCTTGTTGTTAATGACAGCATCAGCATACATGCATTTCTGCAACACAATCATGTATGTGCAGTACAGCACACTGTCTGTGTAACAGAGGAGGGAAACACACTAATCAATCGCTGATTTATCTGCAGCACTGACTTTCTTTATAATGAAGTGCTTTCAGTGTCCAGTCATTTCCAACCGTAAGGAAGAGTAAAAGAAGTTAACACTTGTTACAGAGAAAAGTAAGGACACTCCCAGTACTTAAACAGTGAGCACTGTGATAATGGATAATCACAAAAGAGCCAAAGGAGATCAAAACATTATACTGAAACCTAAAGGTCTGTATTGGTCGTTTGTCTCGTCTCAAATATCAAGCACACAGAGTAAGAGTAATGGAAATGAAGCTTGAATTGTGCCTGAACTGATACAAATCTAAGTCACAACAGTAACAGCAGAATGTAAACCTCAAATCACTCTCAAGTACTATAAGAGTCACTTTCCTCATCTCTTTCTCCATGTATACATCTCAGTCTTATAAATAAAGGTTAAAAAAAAGTGTCATAAAAATGACCATCAATCCAGATTGTTGCTCCTACTCTGCCTGCCATTATTTAACAAACAGCTGAACAAAACTGAGAAATATGCCAAATTATCTGATGACACTTACAGCAAGTGTTACTGATTGTTATACACACACACGATAATATCTACCTGGTCAGGAATCAGCCATATTTGCAATTTGTATAAATACATTCTTGATTAATCTGAGTCTTTATATGGATCAACCAAACATCACTACTCATAAGCAAAACGCTGACATACAGGGGAACAGGAGTCCACAATGGTTAACGTTACAACTTTGTCTCTTAAAGCACTAAATACATAAGAGCTAGCCTTTATTTTTAGGAGTGACCCACAGGAAGAAAAGACAGCTAATAGAAACTGGGTCTATTCTGTATCATTCACTCCCACTGCGTGTCCTCATTAGTCGTACAGCCTTTTTATTTTGGGGGGGGCGGTCGCTTCTCTTTTGATCCAGTTATGCAACACAGCAGGCATGTACTTGTAATGTGAGAGTGTGTTATGTTCTCAGGGATAGTCGAGCCAGTGCAGACACACACCCCCTCCCCAATAATATACTGCAGGAGGAACATGTAGACCCTGGCTTAACTATTTCTATAATGCAGACTTGTGTGAGTTTGCTGAGGGGCCATTGAGTTTAACATTTCCTCCACGGTTCTCCTCCCATTTCCTACATGCAAAGATTTTTGTGTAATTACGCTACTTGACAGTGAGGCAAGGCAGTGTGTGGATATACACTCCTCACTTCCATTCCATCCAGCTGAATGAGAGTTAAAGACTTGGTGATGATCCAGTAAGCCACTGAGAGTCAGGGCGGCCTCCTGCTGCAGCCTGTGAGCTCTGTTGGGGCTTCTTGTCGTCTTCAGAGCTGGCCTTCCATCAGAGATCTTTAGACGCCCCGGCCCCTGAGAATACTGTGCAGGCAGTTTGCCCTGCATAAACCAGCATTCACCCTCCACTTCCTCCCCCTGACTGACTGTCCTTGTACATCTCACTGGGGGTTCCTCCTGCTCCAAACTCAAACGAACGACATGTCACACACCGCTTTAGGATGCCAGCAGAATTACTGGCAGCAGATCTCAGGTCACCAGTGGAGATGCAGGAAATCAATCATTTGCCAGCGCTCGGCTTGTGTGTTTTGAGTATTTAAGCATTGTACACAAACAGATAAGTGTCCTTTACTGTGTTACAAAGGGGGCGCAGAGCTGAAAGCATGATTTGGGATGGAAAACAAAGGTTCCCTTCAGCTAACCGCATCGTTATTCAAGATGCTGCCTGATTGGTCTGGCATGCAGGACAACTCACATGGGCAAGATTGAAGCATTATAATCAGTATTCTGCAGCAGAAGGAAAACCTATACAGCCATTCTGTCAACTTTGATTTAAGCTTGTGTCTTTGCTTAACTTAGCCCCGTGCCAATTCACTGATCCTGTTCCACTGCAATTTCAATGACCTTGGAGAGTTATTGGACATTTAAGGCCTTTATTATAAGGGAGTGGAATATAAAGTGAGAGCATGCCACAACTTATGCCCCTTCAAATTCCTGTCATAGTCCAACCTGAGAACTCAGCCTCAATTTAAAGCTCACAATATCCTTTCCATTGTTGTTACAGCATTACTGCAGCATGCTCAAGTATACATGCAAGGAATTACAATAACACTGAGGATAAACGCAGCTGCCAAAGTAGCTGTAATGCACATTTACTATTACAAAGAAAGAGTGGTGCCCTTTTGTGAAATAAACTCTGTTTACGTCAGGAAGAATCTCACTAGCTAGCCAACACATACATTCTGCTTGAGTCAGCATAAGAAATGGACTTGTAGTCAACGAGTCCAAAGTCTAGGGTAGCAAACAGATGTAATGTAAGTATGAGGAGCAGAGTTCACAGGTGAAGTCACCTTTTAAAACCGACACCACCAAGCTGACAAACACCTGTTTGAACACAACTGTGTCCCCACCTAAACAGTAAAGTAACTGTTTTAACCAATACATCCTGCTGCGTATAACGTATAACGTACAACACAAAGTCCCTCAAACTGGCCTCAAGTAGGAAATTCAATAAAGAGATTACAAAAACAATCGCTGATTCCAGGTAATGGGAGGAGTTTCCCACATAAGTACAGTAGGGGTGAGGCAGTCACATGAATCTTACGGTAACTCACGTCCAGGCTGATTAAAATGACTTTGAAGCCCGTGTTGCCACAACCGTAACTTTATCGGAGAGAAACGTCAACTCACTTTTTAATACTGGGACGTTACTAACTTTACAACCAGAGAGGGAGCGCCACAACCCGACCGTACCTCGGTACAGTAGCGTTAGCAGCCAACATGAACCTGTTACCTCAGACAGCTCGTTCCTGCTTCAGTGTGTCAATAGTCTCCGCGGTGCTTCTTCCTCGTCCCACCTCAATTAAATGAAACCGTGGCTACTATTTCGCCGGTTTCTTCACCCAGTCATTGGCGAGTTCATGCGGCTTCTGCTCTGCTGCTGTTGTAGTCGAGCCCATCCCCCATCCAACAAGCTGGTAGACAGATAACAGTTGGAAGGTTTTTTTTGTTTTTCTTCCCCCCCCCCTCTCCCGTTTTCCACCTTTCGTTTTAAAGTCTTTCTAAACTTTCCTCCGGCGTCGTAGCTCGCACTTTCGGCTTAGAGTCCTCTTTCCATTGCTGTCCCGGGGTTTGTGTCCACGAACAGCGCGACTCGGAGTTTGAACAGGAAGGACGACCGCGGCTCGTTTTGCCCGCCTTGGCTCAACGCTTCAGCCTGCGAGACCAACGCTGCTAACACAAGCGCCGCCCCTGAAGCTGAATACTTCCTTCAGGGAGCCTTGCTGGAGCGTTGCCCTCATTCGCAGCCAGTGCTGGTCAGGCAACCGCCACCAAACCCAGGTGGAGCAACATGTAAGTGGTATTCACGTGATTTAGTGTGCTGCCCTTTCTTAAAGGTGTTTTTTTAAATGTTTAATTAAAAGCAACAGTGGCCGAGAAATCCTGACTTGTATTGCCTGCTGTGAGCCAATAAGCTAAGCGCTGGATACTACGTTTCCCACAATGCAATTTGACGCTGCCCATGTCTTGCTTTTAAAGGAATACCGGTATTTGCTCAATGTCACAGAGTGAGAAAGGAGAGAGCACCAATAGAGGATTGTTACCACTCTGAATACCCCCAGCAGTCGAGTCGCTTAGCTTAGCACAATGACTGGAAACAAGTGGAAACAGCTAGCCTGGCTCTGCCCAAAGACTACAACAATCTTTCTGCTAGCGCCTCTATCTTGTTGGTTTAATCCGTACGTGTGTATGTTTTTACAGGGTGTTATGTGCCAGACAATGTCCTGGAATCTTGTTATCAATGTGAGGCTGCAGCACCTTAAATATTTACTGTACAGACGCAAGAGTGCTGTCGATGTTCTCATTTGACTGGAAAAGAAACGTTAAAATTCCTTTAAACTGTTCTGTCATAAATGCACGGTCTCCAAGCCCGAGCAATAACTCTGATGACATCATCTAGGTAATTTTCTCAGACCATAGAAAGCTTCCTAATTTTCCTCAGACTTTGTTAACATCAGCATACTGTCTCTTTAATAAGCCTCAAGAATAAGACTGTATTACCAACCAGGTAAAGAGGGCAACTGCAGACCAAGGTCACTGTATGTCAGTTGGTTTTGGTAATTTGATAAATTGATAATTTTGTGGCCATGCCTTAAAATGGTTCTTGTATCAAAGTTTAGTTCTAAGGACTGTAATATTGTTAGCTCATATTTAGCTCACATTCAAATAAAGTGGTGTTTAATGAAATTACTACAAACTAAAATAAATAAAGTATTATTTAAGCATATAAGTACAGGTTGGAACTTGGAGGCGACATTGCGCAGATTGCAATAGATTGGGGTCATTTGGAGCCAAATAGCAAAACAATCGTAAAAGGCTAATCTGGCTCAAGTATACTTTTGGTTGTTTGACGATAACCCTTTCCAATACCGCCCATCAAAACTGCTTTCAAGACCCACTTTGGCACAATACAATGTAGTATTAATGTGTGATATGAGACGGCATGGCCTCACCTTCAGGCCTGTACTGAGCAATGATGGTGACAGTCTGTCCAGCTCTCTTCAGTGCTGCAGCCGCCTGCTCATGTGTGGCATTCCTTAGGTTCACTCCATTCACCTGCATAAAACCAGGCAGACAACAAAACCTTTAAGCAAAAAATCCCAGTGTAGATCCTAAAGGTGTGCAGCTTGTCTAATTGTGTAGTTCTGAAGGAGAAACAAGTCTAGCTCGATGGAGCAGACCTTATCCTCAAGCTGGATGGTTTAATTCCAGTTTGTGGAGATAAGATCTGCACTCAATAAATATGACCAGATTATAGGTTTGGTGGAAAATGATATGACTTTCTGAAAGACAAGACTACTAATTTTGAATAAACCTCACAATCACACACAATCGGTGTTGCAGTTAAAACATGTATTCACACAACTATAATTACTTATTTTTCATAGAATGTGTCGCAGGTGTTTCAGAACACAAGCAGCATTGAAATAAAACACATTTAGAGCAACACTGGGTTCTGAAAAGGTTAAGAGTTATGAAATACAAGTCAAGGGATATAAATATGTAATTCAATGAATACTTAATTGATTGACAGAATTCTCTTGTCTGGCGGAGCACAGGCCAGCTCCCTCCTAGTTGTTATGGATTTAATGTTATGCTCAAGGACATTCCAGCAGGGCAGATGTTTGCTGGCTTTCTAAACACTAGGCTACCTTAATTCTGTCATCATTATTCTGACAATGGGAACTGTCTAAAACTTGTTACAGTCGTTGATGTGGGCAAACACAACGCTTGAGGTTGAGATACTGACCGAGAGAATCCGGTCGCCCCTCCTCAGCTCGCCGCTCAGGTCAGCCGGCCCTCCTGCCAGGATGAAGGAGACGAAGATACCTTCCCCATCCTCCCCACCAACGATGTTGAAGCCCAGGCCTGTGGAGCCCTTGTGCAGCAACACCTTCCTTGGCTCCCTGCCAAACAGAGTGACAGTGTCAGGGTGAAGGGAAGGACAGAGAGCATAGAAGAGATGGGCAGAGAGTAGTGAGAGAGATATGACCAAAACGGAAATAGGAACAGCACCAAGAGAGGCATATTCAGAGGCAACAGCCATCTTCTATTGTGTGTGATCCCAAAATGTCGAGTGCTGCAAGGCATAGTAAGCCTGCAGACCTTTTTTAAAGATACACTTTTAAATATATATATATATATATATATATATATATATATATATATATATATATATATATATATATATATATATATATAAATAAAACATTTAAATGATGAATCTACAGGACCACTCACCAGGAGAACACAATGATTAACAATGTAGTAATTGAGTCGTAATTACAATGTTAACATGGATAATGTGGATTACATTGACAACACTGCAAAGAATTTTGCAATAGATACAATGAACGCAATAAATCAAGCAGCAACACGATTGGATCCAAATGCATATCATCTGCTGGCTTTAGAGCTTTCTGCTTTGCAGGGCAATCTCATGGAAATGTGCACACGTGTACACATTTAAACACCCACTCATATTAATGTGCGCAGACACAATGAGCCACCTCTTGCTCGACAGACCCACTCTGCTTTAGCCACTATGACTCATCCTTCAGCTGACTTTTCAGACTGCCTCAGCTTTAAGATGCAAGAGAGGCCAAACCGCTGCAATGGTCCAGCAAAAGCCCTCTGAGAACACACTTAAAACGAGTGCAAACACACACACACACTCGAGGAAGCCCAGCGTTGGCCGCGTACACACACTATTTACAAATACACACAAACTTACATGCACTCCCGTACGTAGGCATACAAACACACACACACACACACACAGTTTCCACTCTTTAACAGAAAACACTGCATGGTTCCCATTAGTGGTCTTCTCTTGCAGTACTCAGCCTGCAGTGTACAGGAACAATTCCTACTCAATCCCCGGTGGCTGCGCTCTAACTTTGCTGTTAAGATCATTTTCCCATTGACGGCAGCTGAGGCAGCATTCCAGACTTTCAGAATCATACCCATTACTGACTGGAAAAACTAAAAGCGTTGATTACTCCACTAAATAAAAAGCTAGCTCCCTAAATTGTAAACCCTCCAGAAAGACTTTAGGAAGTTTAACCAGACTATTAAAGTGTGTTTATTTGAAAGTAACTGAACTTGGCTGCAGACGATATTTTGTAAGACTACTAGATAAGATCAAAAGCAACATAGTGAGACTGATCTGCAGGATTCCTAACAAGTAGTGTTTCTACAATCAGGGACATATTCAATCTGATTGTACTGACAAAGCTTAAAACACTCTTGCTTTTTTTTTGAAAGCCTTTTAGATCTTTTTTGTATACGAGATGAAAAGCTAAAACCAAAATAAAAAAGACAAGTGGCAAACGCCTTGAAGTATGCTAAAACAACTGACTTGCCTTCAAACAAGTCAAGCTTAAAATAACTTCGCTTTCCATCCCATCTCGACAAGGCACACAGATCTCCATGGTTACCTTAGGATCCGGAAATGGTGCTTGCTTCGGAAAGAGCATTTCCTAACAGTGCGTTCAGGCAGGCTCCTCACCAGTGACATGGAAGATGAGATGTTGACGGTGAACATGGTGGCTATGGCCCATCACCCTTACTTCCTTCTCCCTGTCTGGCCCTCCACTGAGAGAGGGAATTTTAGAAGCTCCTGGTGTTCCCTATCTCATCCTTGTGTGCTGTGATGGGAAGCAGCCCCTCTTTGGGCTGTCACAAACACTCTCCTCATCATCACCAGGAAGGCAAAACTGAACATTTAACCCCATCGCTCCCATGCAAATAATCTATGTTCCATTCGAAGAGTCCCCCCTCACTCATATCTGGAATAACCAGAACTGCATTTCATCAAGAGCATCAGGACTGTGTCGAATTGGTTATCCAAGTTTGATCCCCTTTCCCAACATGCCGTCCACTCGTCTCTGCTCTGATGCTGCTTTGCCCACCCAAGACAGCACATGAGCATTCCTGTGCATCAGCCCTGGTCCCCTGGAGAATAGACAGACAGATTCCCAGAATCTTCTTGCCAATTTGTCAGTGTCAACAAACTGAACCGACTTTTCGGGCCTTTGATTTGAGGGCGCCATATTCTGTGGCCCAGTTGCACGCGGAGGCTCACAGGAAAATAATGTGCAGACGACTGTCGAATATTGGAAGGCCAGCAACTTTCTATCATCTTACAGTCGGTGCAGTATGTGTGGGTTTCTGCAGGGTGTGAACCACCTCGCCATTCTCATGGAAAATAGGAGCAAATACCTACAGTTTGAAATGCAGGGATCAAGTCCTCCCTCCCTATCACAAGACTTGCCTCCCCTCCCCTCCCCCTCTTTGCCTTTTCATCCATGCCAGGAATGTAAACAGTTAGAGTGGTAAAAACCCTTTCTCTCTGCGACTATTTTCTCTAATTCAAACTACCCCCCATACCATTATTTTTACCCTGTCTGCTTTAGGGTTGGTCGCAGCTCAATCCTAAAGCTGTGAATGGATATCTGGGCTGCAGGGTTCAGCGGGTCATGCTGCCCTGGACTCAGCCCAGTAATTGGCTGTGCTTGGCTGATTAATGGTGGACACTGCAGATTGACGCCATTTTCCACTGACAGGCACTACCTCTCGCGGCACTTTATCTCTCCCTTTTCCCCGAATGGATCACATCAGCTCATGAATAGAAGCGTGTACTGATACAATTAAAATGATTCTTTGTCTCCGGCTTCCTTTTCACTGCTTGCATTTCACCCATTTTCTGTGGCTGGCGCCTCTTCATGGCCTGCTATTTTCTTCTCATTTGACATAGGGAAAAAATTATTCACTGCTAAGGTGATAGACAGTTTAAGATATTTCATGCCTCTCACTGCGAGTAAGAATAAAATGGAGCAATGAATGATTAACACCTAAGACGAGTACTCTGCTGAATCTGCTGTGAATTATTTTATGTAAAACTCCCCTTTTGGCTTTTGCAGGTTTTAAAAATACTTCCTCGTTATTGATGACTGAATCCTTGCGCTGACCAGTCAAAGGCTTCGTGTTTGTGCATCAGACACACAACGTTACTGATCACCTGTTGCTGTAGTCCACAGGCTTCTGTATTTACGTAAGCTAAAAGCATTGTTGTGTATATCTAACAACTGCAGCCCTGATAGGACCAGCAAAGGGGAGCTGCTTTTTCAGGGACTGTGCACACTGTCACCACTGCACACAAGTATGTTTACACCCAACATGCATATTTAAACGCAGAGGTTTTTATCTCTCATCACGTGGCCAGAGACAAGGATGTACAGTACTGACATATCTCCAGAAGAAGGGGGTAATATCAGATGGAGAAGGGGGAGGATGTGTCTGTTATGACACCACTGAGGGGGATGTGCAGATGGGCAGAGGGCCGATACAAGCTCTGACTCATTCCTCACAACCAGCCTGCTCCATTTCTGCGGAAGCCTGTGCTTACTACAGCATCCATCTAAAATAACCCCTCCCAGTGGGAGCCAATGGGGAAGCTGCTGAAGCTGGAGGGAGGTGTCTGCTATCTGTCTGTCAGTGTGATGGAGCTGGATGCTCATCTGCTGTGATTGGGATCAAGTCGGTTGTCGGCCATGATGTCCTCCGAGACATTCTTGTCTGATTTTGCAGCGGACATGACACACAAACCGACTAGGGACAAACAGGTGCACGCATGGTCACAGTATTTAGGTTGTGTTAATTTGCACTGCTGATTTACTAGCTGGCTGCTGTGTAGTATGTGTATCCATAGGTATGTGTGTCATAATTGTGTATTGCACTTAAAGCACGTGCGTCTGCGTGTGTGCGCCTATGTGTCAGCGCGTTAGGAAAAAATGTCTCAGTGTACAGTATGTGTGTGTGATTGGTGCTGGCAGCATTGTTGATGAGGGGTAAGACCTGAGTGCATGGCCTGGTTTTCCCAGTGTGCTGATGAATCATGACAGCTGCAGGACTGTCTACTGCTACCGGTCCGCTGGCCCGAACAGATCAGGCTCTTACTCCCCCATTACATTTATCATAACAGCCAGGCTTGGTGTTTATATTGACAAGCTTACAGCAGCAGGCAAAACATTCCAACAAATATTTGTGTTGGGTGGCTTCAGTCAGCCCCCCTATCTTCCTATACTGTCCACATTAACCTGCCTTTAGTTACAGCCAATCAGCAACACCATAATATGTCCTTTTTTTCACACACACACACTATAAGCTACTTTCAAAACAAACACAATGAGTGTGCATGCAATGTAATAAATATGAGAAACATATAAGCTAAACTAAATCAACAAACAGGCGTCCTTTTGCCCATTTGGTAATGCCAAACACATTGCCATAAATATCATGTATATTATTGTCCTCAGCAGTAACCACCAGTGAAAGTAGCTCGTCCCCAAGATAGAGGCTTAGTTTAGTCGATGCCTCCTGACAGATGGAATTGAGCAGCTTGTGGGAGCGTGAAGCCCTTTCGGCTGCACTCCCGTGGAGATGTGTTTGTGCGGAGCAGGTACGACTCCATTTTAAACCGACATAAACAGGGCCCTATTGTTTTAGATTCATAGATGTGAGCAGATTAGTCGTAAATTGATTGGCAAAAAACAACTGTGGGGCAGATCTTTGAAAATATGAAAGTATATTTAAAAAAAGAAAAGAAAAAGTAAGCTAATGTCTTATACAACATTTTAGCTCTACAGTCAATTTGCTTTCACGGTATTTTGTTTTTCAGTACAATTCATGCGAGTTTGATATGAGGGTTTCATCCAAACATAAAAAAGCAGCAACATACTTGGGGTAGCAGCATACAAAGCAGCAATGACATGAGGTGAGAAAACATACAAAACATGCAAACACAGCCACACAGAAAGCTAAATGAAGTAATTTGCCATCTTTCTCCTCTCTGTCTATTTATTCTGCTTGTGTGGCAAAACATACCACTGGTGAGGTTGTGGTCCCTCTTTGGCCCTACTCCTGTCTGATGCCGGATCCAGGTGCTCAGCTATATAGAGGAGGGTTAGCTAAGCGAGGCGTGATGGACTAGGTTAGTACCTGCCAGAGAAGGGGAGTGGACCTTGGCACAAGGGAGCAGGGGAAGGACAGAAGCCTCTGTAGAGGGCCTGGGGCACCTTGATGTCCCCAGGTTTGTGGATGACACTGTAAATAGGTTCAGCCCTGCTGTGGGGTACAGGAATCACAGTGAACGGGACAAAGTGCAGGACACAAATAAAGCACACATACCAACAGAGATGCGACAAATGCACATACAAGTCATGTAGACAGCTTGTACAAGGACATTACAGGGCCACATAACAAACACTCATCCAGTAACACATTCACTCCATAGCACACAGACACTCATAAACGGCTGCATGCAGTCACGCACACACAGAGAGAATACACCCCCCCCCCCGAGCTGTGGGTTAAGATGACTCAAGGCCTTGTGGGGCACTCCAATAAAGCCTCTATGAATGCTACTTTTGATCCAGTACTTGGATATGAGGTCAAAGGTTAAAACAGTCATAACAAGTACAAGAAGTGACAAGAGGCCTCTCTGCAAAGTATTTGGTCAGCACACAGCCACCACACACTATCAAGCTATAATACAGTATGCACCACCAGGGCCCTGATGAGCTGACACAATCGGAAGCAAAGCATTGTTTTGCTTCATGAAACAAGAGCAATAAGAGCAATTTTAATTGCTGTATGTCGCAATATCATTTAAATAAACCACACCATGAACCACACCTTTACAACTGCAACAAAATGGAGGCAAAGAGAAAGCCATAGAAACTAAAAAATGATTGATTGAAAGAGTGAGTAATTTAATCTTACACAATTTAGCTCCACAGCAATTAGTCTTCACTTGCTACTACAGCAAAAAAAGCTTTACTTGATTTCCACAAGCAATCATTCATATGTACACTCACGGAGCCTGTAAGAGTGTAATGTACGAGAGGAGAGTCAATCATGAAGGAACCGGTCTGTAACAAACCTTGTGAAGTCTTCCTCCCCCAGCATGTGGCGGGGAACTGGCGAGTACCTGGACGGGGTGACCTGGGGCGGCGGGTACACTGGCTTGGGCTCCATTGCCCCCATGTAGTTGTGGCTGACGTGGTTGTCCACCATGGTGGGAAAGGCTGGAGGGAGGGCCAGGCCAGTAGGGGGAAAGAGAAAATGATTACAACACAGGCAATGCAGCAGCGCTGCATAAGATGCAGACAAACTGGAAATGAGGCAACAGCTTCATATTTTCTAAACCACTTTATTTGGAGGGAAAGAACCCCCCCCCCAAAGAAAATACATGAATTTGTCTTTATCTGCTTTGTGTTTCTTACCCTTCTTTTTAGCAATGTCTTAGCGTTCCCAGATCTTCACAATTAACTTGGTGAGAACAGTTATTATTAGCAATAATCCTGAATGGTGGCCAAGACTACAGAAATAGGATTCCAGGTTGTATGAAACCAGAATTCATATGACATTTAAGAAATGATGCACACAATGTTACATTTTTATACACCTCTGTCATGTCTTGTCTCTGTTCTCCATCTGTGCTTATCATTACACAATAGTGAGATGATAGACTAATGTACAGTATTAACAGATGTGTCAGTCATCTAAACCTGATGTGTTAAATATATCAATCCTCATCTCAACTAAGAGAAAAAAGTAGGGATTTCTTTCAGAAAAGTTGGAGAAGATCACAGGTAAAAAAACACTCTTTTCCCCTGAATCTTTCATTCTTGATGGAGGCAGCTGAGCATGATAAAACAAGCGTTTCAAATTCAGATCATCTGACCGCGGGTTAGGCTATCGCAGCGGGGTTAAGTCTGCGTTAAGGGTGAGCTTAAACCCTGCAAACGCTAACTGCAAACATTTAGAACATACAAAAAAGCCCTCAATAGTCCCCTCTAACACAAAATCACTGTTCTGTGGAAATTTGAGAAGCTGCAGCTCAAGATCGTGGGCTCTCATGAGCAGGTGGGATGTGAGAAACCATCCACACTCAGTGGGAGGCAGAGAGCTGCGCTTGTTGTTGCTGTGGGTAGGATTGTGTGTGTGTGTGTGTGTGTGCATTCACTATGTGGGTGTCTGGGCATGGCAGTTTTGGGTGATACAACACTAACATCTTTGACAAAGATAAAAAGATGATTCCCAGTGTAAAGCGCTCCAACGCGGACCTTGACTTATAAATCCCACTTAACCTTACATCAGTTTTGGAGATGGCTGCTTAGGTGAGTATAAAATGTAGTTTGTGCCTTGCAGAGTGTGTAAAAGGTGTCTTCACCATGACCAGCAACAAGAAGAAGTAGATACGTACTGCTGGAGTAGTCTGGAGGAGCGTACATGTCATTGAGGTGCACAGGTCCTGGCTTCGCCACCTTGAGGTAAACCATATCGGAGGTGTTCTTCAGCGCAGCCACGGCCTCCTCATGACGCACGTCCTGTAGCACGATGTTGTTCACCTGAATGTGATGATTGCCGTGAAAAGAGAGGAGGAAAATCAACACTTGGAACACCTATAGTGTCTTTGCTGCACTGTGACAACATCACGCATCACAACAGCAATCACACCAGCCAACACAATAATGAATCATAGCTTGGAGGTATTAGGAGATTTCAGTCCATTTCAAGAGCAGAGCGAAAGATTGGTGTGCTGCGCAGCGTTAACAGGGGTCAAAAGCAGTAGGCAGAGGTTCTCAAGATGCTCTGAATTTCTGCATTTTGTCTTTTAAGAAAACATTCCATGGAAATATACTGTCAGTCAAAAGTTTCTGAATACCTCGTAAATTATATTAAGCAATGTGCTCTTTGTAAATAACTCACAGTACAGTTTGTATGAACTGAGAAATAGTTGAGATTTGATATTGTTGCAAATCTTGATAACTCCAATACGACCCCTGGGCTAAAGTATAGTAGATAATATACAGCACAGTACATTCGCAAATGACACAGTCGACATGTTTTTAACAGACAGTAGGACTGACAAACGTCTCGCTGTGGTCTTCCAGTATCTAAATGCCTTTTGATAAAGTAAGACACACATATCTCTATTTCTCAGAGGAGCAACAGCTTGCCGTTTCTATTTTATTATTAACTTCATACTATGTAATCAACTGTCAAGTTCCTGAAGGGATTATTAATTTGAGTGTTTATTTCAATGGTTTATTTACTTCCATCCATCCATCCATTATCACCCGCTTATCCGGGGTCGGGTCGCGGTGGCAGCAGGTTCAGCAGGCCGACCCAGGCTTCCCTCTCACCCGCAACACTTTCCAGCTCATTCTGGGGGATCCCGAGGCGTTCCAAGGCCAGCCGGGAGATATAATCCCTCCAGCGTGTCCTCGGTCTTCCCCGGGGCCTCCTACCAGTTGGACGTGCCCGGAAAACCTCTAATGGGAGGCGTCCAGGAGGCATCCTGACTAGATGCCCGAACCACCTCAGCTGACTCCTTTCGACACGAAGGAGCAGCGACTCGACTCCAAGCTCCCCCCTGATGTCCGAGCTCCTTACCCTATCTCTAAGGCTGAGCCCGGCCACCCTACGAAGGAAGCTCATTTCGGCCGCTTGTATCCGAGATCTCGTTCTTTCGGTCACGACCCAGAGTTCGTGACCATAGGTGAGGGTTGGAACGTAGACCGACCAGTAAATGGAGAGCTTTGCCTTCCGGTTCAGCTCCCTCTTCACTAAGACGGACCGGTACAGCGCCTGTTTTACTGCTGAAGCCGCATCGATCCGCCTATCGATCTCCCGCTCCACCTTACCCTCACTCGTGAACAAGACCCCGAGATACTTGAACTCCTTCGCTTGGGGTAGGCAGTTTGCCCCCACCTGGAGGGAGCAATCCGCCGGTTTCCGGCAGAGCACCATGGCCTCAGATTTGGAGGTGCTAACTCTCATCCCTGCCGCTTCGCACTCGGCTGCAAAACGCCCCAGTGAATGCTGGAGGTCACAGTCCGAGGAGGCAAACAGGACCACATCATCCGCAAACAGCAGAGAGGCGATCCCGAGACTCCCGAACCGGATCCTCTCCGCCCCCTGGCTGCGCCTAGATATCCTGTCCATGAAGGTCACGAACAGGACCGGTGATAAAGGGCAGCCCTGGCGGAGGCCAACACCCACCGGGAACGTGTCTGACTTACTACCGAGGAGACGAACACAGCTCCTACTGCAGGCATACAGAGACCGGATGGCCCGTGCCAACGGGTCTGGCACCCCATACTCCCGCAGCACCCCCCACAAAAACCCCCGAGGGACCCGGTCGAAAGCCTTCTCCAGGTCTACAAAGCACATGTAAACTGGTTGGGCAAACTCCCAGGACCCCTCCAGTAATCTTGCGAGGGTAAAGAGCTGGTCCACTGTTCCACGACCGGGCCGGAATCCGCACTGTTCGTCCTGAATCTGAGGTTCGACAAGCTTTCGGAGCCTCCTCTCCAGCACCCTGGCATAAGCTTTTCCCGGGAGGCTGAGCAGTGTGATACCACGATAGTTCGAGCACACTCTCCGGTCCCCCTTCTTGAAGATGGGAACCACCACCCCGGTCTGCCAGTCCATGGGCACTGTTCCCGACCCCCATGCGACACTGAAAAGGCGTGTCAACCAAGACAGCCCAACAATGTCCAGCGCTTTCAGCATCTCAGGGCGGATCTCATCCACCCCTGGCGCCTTGCCACCAAGGAGCTTTTTGACTACCTTAGCGACCTCTGCCAGGGATATGGGTGAATCCACCCCAAAGTCTTCCGGTGCTGCCCCCTCTCCGGGGGACATGTTGGCCGGGTTTAGGAGTTCCTCAAAGTGCTCTTTCCACCGCCCGACGATGTCCCCAGTCCGGGTCAGCAGTTCCCCCCCCCCTGCTGAGAACAGCCTGGGGTAGACCCTGCTTTCCCTTCCTGAGCCGTCGGATGGTTTGCCAGAACTTCCTTGAGGCCAACCGAAAGTCCTTCTCCATGGCCTCCCCGAACTCCTCCCATGCCCGAGTTTTAGCCTCTGCGACCATCGTCGCTGCAGCCCTTTTGGCCCGCCGGTACCCGTCAGCTGCTTCAGGAGACCCCTGGGCCAGCCAGGCCCGAAAGGCCTCCTTCAGTTTGACGGCTACCCTCACCCCCGGTGTCCACCACCGGGTTCTAGGGTTGCCGCCACGACAGGCACCGATGACCTTCCGGCCACAGCCCCGAGCAGCCGCGTCCACAATAGAGGCTTTGAACAAGGTCCACTCGGATTCCATGTCCCCAGCCTCCCTCGGGATTTGTGAGAAGTTCTTCCGGAGGTGGGAGTTGAAGACCTCCCGGACAGGATCCTCTGCCAGACGTTCCCAGTTCACCCTCACTACACGTTTGGGCTTGCCAGGTCTTTCTAGCCGAGTCCCCCGCCATCTGATCCAACTCACCACCAGGTGGTGATCAGTTGACAGCTCTGCTCCTCTCTTCACCCGAGTGTCCAAGACATACGGCCACAGATCAGATGATACGATTACAAAGTCGATCATTGATCTCCGGCCTAAGGTGTTCTGGTACCAGGTACACTTATGAGCCACCTTATGTTCGAACATGGTGTTCGTTATGGACAAACTGTGGCTAGCACAGAAGTCCAACAACAAAACACCATTCGGGTTCAGATCGGGCAAGCCGTTCCTCCCAATCACGCCCCACCAGGTTTCTCTGTCATTGCCCACGTGAGCGTTGAAGTCTCCCAGGAGAACTATGGAGTCGGCAGGCGGCGCCCTTTCCAGGACCCCTCCCACCGACTCCAAGAAGGCCGGATACTCCGAAATGCTGTTCGGTGCATAAGCACAAACAACAGTCAGAGCCTTACTCCCCGCAACCCGTAGGCGCAGGGAGGCGACCCTCTCGTTCCCCGGGGAAAACTCCAACACAGCGGCGCTCAGCCGGGGGCTCGTGAGTATCCCCACTCCCGCCCGGCGCCTCTCACCCTGGGCAACTCCAGAAAAGGACAAAGTCCAACCCTTCTCCAGGAGTTTGGTTCCAGAGCCCATGCTGTGCGTGGAGGTGAGCCCAACTATATCTAGCTGGTACCGCTCCACCTCCTGCACCAGCTCCGGCTCTTTCCCCGCTAGTGAGGTGACGTTCCACGTCCCTAGAGCTAGTCTATGCTGCCGGCGATCGGCCCGCCCAGGTCTCCCGCCTGGCCCGCCGCCCGGTCTACATAGCACCCGACCCCGATAATTCTCCCTGCGGGTGGTGGGTCCACAGGGTGACTGCTGCTCCATGTTGTTCTTTCGGGCTGAGCCCGACCGGGCCCCATGGGCGAAAGCCCGGCCACCAGACGCTCGCCGACGAGCTCCCCTCCTGGGTCTGGCTCCGGGAGGGTGCCCCGGTTTCCCTTGTCCGGGCAAGGTGGCTACAATCCGTGGGCTGCTTATCATCAGGGTTTGTTGAACCGCTCTTAGTCTGGGCTCTCCCCCGAGACCTGTTTGCCTTGGGAGACCCTACCAGGGGCTGACGCCCCGGACAACATAGCTCCCAGGATCACTGAGCCACTCAAACTCCTCCACCACGTTAAGGTGGCGATTCATAGGAGGTTTATTTACTTGTATTTACTAATTGCAGTTTGCAAAAATGATCTTACGCAGCTGTAGGAATTCTATTTTAACAAAAAAAGGTGAGTAAATTATAAGATTGTTTGCCAATTACTCATTTTTTTATATTTACTTTATGCCTTATCAGAACCTGCTGCACTGGCATGGTCAAGCCAATACACAGCATGTTAAAAAGTTCACTGTATGCTGGCTACGGCTACCTTATTTAGGACGAAGGGTTTGTCTCATCAGATGTAAGTCCTTTCCAATAAAATAAAAAGTCACCTTGTCTACAACATTTCCTAAAATGTATAGTGTTTAATAGTGTGACTGGTTTTGCATTTGTATTTTAATGCTGTAAAATCATCAGTAAAGCAACATCTCTGTAAATGCATATTGTATTAATGAGAGCTCAGTGATGCAGCCTCAAACAAATGTAATATTTCTCCCTATTCAGTCATCTACATAAAGCACATACATGCCTAGCTGAACCAATAGGTGTTTGTAATAAGTACTAATAACAACTACAGCTGAATTTTTGTTCAACTTCCCATTGAACTACAGCATGTAAAATAAGTTATCTTTGATTTGAATACTCAATATGTGACTGAGTCAGAGGGAGGCTCGTACAGCAAGCAGGCGGTCTCCAGTCTGCAGCCGTCCATCTTTTTGGGCAGCTCCTCCTTCGATGATCTTGGTAATATAGATGCTGTTGTCTCCTGGGATATGTTGGTTGCCGATCCCTCCAGCGATGCTGAATCCAAGCCCTGGTTGAGTAATACACACAGTCAGATACGTCTATAGGTATACATAGAATCACCTCTGATTTAATACATTTTTAGATGTATTCCATGTCTAGAACGGCCTCCTCTCTACTGAATACTTTGTCTGAGTTTACAAATAGAATGCCCATAATCCCTAAAAAGCCGGCTAACACCACACCTATTCCAACAAATGTAACTTTCATCAATCTCTAAACGGTGTAGTGGTCATTCAGCTTTATTCTGAGAAGCTTGTGTGACAATTAACATTTATATCACTCGTAGTGTCCTTGACCCCTGACCTTTGGGCCCTTTCAGCAGGTTGACTTCCAGAATGGTCTCGGGTGGTGCCTGCCTCCGTCGGACCAGCAGCCGCACCACTGGCCCCGCCTCCTTCAGGGCTTCCACCGCCCGACTGTGAACCACCTCAGACACGTCCACATCGTTCACGCGTAGCACGCAGTCATTCACCCTGCGGAGGGAAACGTTTTAATATACGTATATCACACACATCACCCTGTCAGTTGGCCGATGCACATTAAAAAAAGCACTCCATATTATAACTTTTGCATGTTTCAGGCTTTGGTTTTTCAGTGAATCATAACTTTGAGGAAACACACAGAGCCTGGGGGCAGAGGACTGTAGAGACTCTGCCTCCCACACAGCACTGCCTGGCGGGACACGGTTGGGGTGAGCTTTAAAGAAGTGAGTAGGGAGGTTAAAGTAGAGAGAGGACAGAAGGTGCAGAGGAGCTTGAAAAGAGATGAGTGAGGTGAGGAGGGAGGGTGACACTAGTCTAGAGTGTATTTCACACTGTTGTACTACTATTACTGTTATTATAGCTTTTAATCAATTGTATTACTTTTAAATTATGATTTTATTGTCTCACGTGCAATGGTCTCAAATTGTTGAATTGCGTTTGTCTTTTCTGTTGTTTCTTAATCTTATTATCTGTGAAGCATTTGTAAGTACACAGGAGGGGAACTTACCCCAGCCTTCCATCCATAGCAGCTGCTCCTCCAGGAATAATCTTGGTGATGAAGATCCCCGGATCATCAGGAATGTGGGGATTGTCTATTCCTCCAGCAATGCTAAAGCCCAGGCCAGAGTTCCCCTGCACAAAGGTTATGATTGCCATTTTCAGTGGGGTACCATAAACAACAGACACACGCGCACACACACACACTTTGCTGTAAGTGATGAACCCAATGTGGGCTCAGGGTCAGTGCAATGTGGCTCTTAAGTGTATTGGTACCTCAGAAGAACACGTGATCGATGCTTACTGCTCCAGGGATTTCACCAGGCATTTCTGATGCCCATTTTCACGGTAACGTACGTGTGTGTGTGTGTGTGTGTGCGTGCGTGCGTGCATGTGTCCTTGCATGTAACAAATGATAATGCTGCGTATGTCATTAGAAGAGGGCCCTTCATTCAAAATGCCACAGTTATTCCGTCAACCCACAGAGATGCATCAGTGTTAGAAATGCCCCGTGTTCACAGAAAGGTTGATTTATGACCTAAAGTAAAGATGAGCTGAAAAGCATCCTTTCTATTGCATGATGCACTCTGTATCATGCAATAGAAAGGATGCTTCTCGCCCTCTGCAAGAGATAGACGCTACCACCTCCCGTCACTCCTGTTCCTGAAATGAAAGAGGACCCCTTTGGATCCAGTGGGTCGAAGCGCACTGCTGCATCTGACAGCCGTCACCTCAGAGACAGGCAGCAAACAAGACAGCATAGAAAAGACTTCACTTTATTATTTTCTATAATTAATGAGCAACGGTCACAACAAATTAGGACTAAGGCCATCCAGTGTGCTGCTCTGGAGCCGAGAGGAGTACACTGGGCCTTACCACCAAATGTTACACACCCACAGACCTTTTAATGTGTGACTTTGCATAGCTTATTTAAGCTTTCCGCATGCAGAAATGCCACTTAAGAGCGGAAGGAGCAGAGAGATGGTGTACATCTATCGTGGGATCGTAGGTGCATCTATATGTGGGCTGAATAATGAGAGTAGAAACATAAAGCTCTGCCACTACAAGCTGAACCGCCACCGACAAGTGCAGTGGGGACTGCTGAACAATTGAACAGGAGAGCACTTTACCTTTCTGCCGTCTGCTGATGACATATGCATCAGGATTATGTAAAAAGATATGCCTCACTGGCGTTATTCTGTGCTCATACTCACATGAGACGTTATTACTGTTGTGATGTAATAGCTACAACTTCACTAACACGCAGTATCACATGTGATTCTCATAAAGTACAGTATTTAAGATCTTTCTCTGGCTTTCATGTTCTTTAAACTCACTGTGTGAAGACTAAGCTGCTTACCACCACCTAGTGGGGAGAAATCTATCTGTCATGGAGAAAATGAGGAACAAGAGGGATGTGTAAAGTGTGGTTGGAAAAGTAACAAGCAAATGGTAAATCTCACCCTCTCCAAAATGATCTCTTCATATTTGTACATCCCATCACTGCCATTTACCTGTCAAAATAAAAAAAGCATAGTGGTTAGTTACATCATCGAGGCTGAATTATGTCATTTTCTAGACATATAGTAAGAAAAAAAAGAAATGCAAGCACATGTTTCAGCTAAATCCGTCACCATATAATACAGAGTATACTTGATGTATAGACTGACCAAGAGAACCATGGAGAATAGGATTGACGACAAAATATACAGATACATTCACCAGACAGTTTTACTAACAAAAAATACCATCACAAATCTCTGATTTGTTGCAATCAAAAGTAATAATAATAATAATAATAATAATCTATTTAATTTATATAGCGCTTTTCAAGATACTCAAAGACACTTTACATGTTACATTATACACCGTAGACACAGCGACGGGGAGCAATGCAGGGTTAAGTGTCTTGCTCAAGGACACATCGACTAGGGCGGGGATTGAACTGCCAACCCCCTGATTGAAAGACGGGCATGTTAACCACTGACCCATAGTCGCCCCAAAAGTGTCTTTCTCTCTTAAAATGCACATGCAATGTGACACTAAATGAGCAACTGCAGAATGCACAGTCACCACAAACAGGGTGGCAGGGTCAAAAGGATAATGGATGCTGGTCCACATGGCAAACAGCATGTTGCTACCAGGAGGAGGCCTTTTCCTACACACACACACACAGTATGAATGAGAGAGATATATATACTGTACAGAGAGAGAACAGATACTTACATAAGGGCCTGCATCTAGAGAGTCTGCGTTGACGATGATGGGGGGAGGGTTGGCCTATGAATATGAAGAGATACACATTATCTCAGTGTGTGAGGCTGGCAGCACACAGACGTAATGCGGTACACACACTATCACTTCGGAGCAAAATGAACGGATGCCATGGGAACAGTCAGTGAATCTCTTTGGGGATGAAACTGTGTGTGTGTGTGTGTGTGTGTGTGTGTGTGTGTGTGTGTGTGTGTGTGTGTGTGAGTGTGAGAGAGTGAGTGAGTGAGTGAGTGAGTGAGTGAGTGAGTGAGTGAGTGAGTGAGTGAGTGAGTGAGTGAGTGAGTGAGTGAGTGAGTGAGTGAGTGAGTGAGTGAGTGAGTGAGTGAGTGAGTGAGTGAGTGAGTGAGTGAGTGAGTGAGTGAGTGAGTGAGTGAGTGAGTGAGAGTGAGGTCTTGTGCAGAGAGCCCGTTGCTTATTAACCGCCACAGCCGGACGTCCTGCGGTCATCTCGTAAAAAAAGAAACCGGCTTGTGGTTCCAGCCGTTGGGACAATATGTTTATCCCACACATCCTTTTCACTTTCGTTTCACACAGAAATTACACCACGTAGAGTCACATAAAAGATGCATGATTTCATGGCTCCTTCATCATTCAGTTCAATTGACTACATTTAAAACTGTAAGAATACTAGAGGGATGCAAGGAATGTGTACATTATCTTATATTATTCTAGAATTTAGTTTATTATATATGTGTAAGGCTGAAATGATTAGCTGATTAATCGATAAGAAGATTATTCAACAACAATTTTGATAATGAATTTATTGTTTAAGCCATTCGTCAAGCAGGTGTAAAGATGTCAACCTCTGCATTTATTACAATTTTCTGATATTTTACAAGCTTATGTGTTCGTCAATTACTAAAAAAGAAAATTTGAACTAAATATCAGTATAATGTGGAATTAATGTGTTATCCTGGCAAATAAAGGCTAAAAGAATTAACCAATTAATCTTAAATTAACACAAAAATTATCCTCATTAAAGTAAATTCTCAAGGGAAGTGGCAAGAAATGTAATATTTTTCAGCTTCTCAACATTTTAGCTTTTGCCATTTTCTCGGTTTTACTTCCTTGTAAATTTAATATTTTTGAATTATGGGCTGTTGGTCGGACCAAACCAGATAAAACAAGATGTCCCTGAAGATACCATATTGGGATCTGGGAAATTGTGTTGACTTGTGTCCCAATTAAAAAAGAAAAAGTAATGATTGTTTAAAGTTTGAATTCTGAATTTCTCGGCAAATATACTTAGATCTTTCTTCTGCCACTTACTAAAATAGATTATCAGTATGGATTTCAGCAGAGAGTTTTCTTGACCGTAAATGCTATTTTTGATGCTCCCCTCTGTGGCATAAATGCTACTTTATGGAAAACATTGATTGCTGTTCATTTTCTTCTTAGGGCACATGAAAAGGGTGAAATGTAAAGTGCAGATGACCTATTGGCTACATATCGATGCACAGCAACAGAATCAGCTACATATTAAGTTTCACAGTTCTATTAACTCTGCAGCTCAGCTCTATTGTGCCACCTGGTGTTTCTATTTCCATCAGAGGTCTGCAGAGCGATCAAAGAAGCTCAGACCTCGGAGGGAAGATGCCAGAGTGAAGGAGGAGACACCAGTTGGTTTAGGAGCAGCCTGATGGCCGTCTTCTAGTTCAGCTCACTGGCTGTCTACTTTTTATTGATTTGATGGAGCTGTGTGGGTGACGGGATGCTGACGCCGCTGCTTGGAGACATTACACTTCCCAAGGTCTGACACTGAGGAGAAAATCACTAGCCGCCTATCTTACTCCTCCCCCAATCTCACCCTCTCAGCTCTGTCTCAATATATGCAGATAGTGCCCGTGTCCAAGGAGCTAGTCGGGATCTTCCTCCTGATTCATCACATAGCAAGTAAGAATACGTATTAACTATACTATTATGCTTTTTGCTCGTTTATTATGGAACAATCTTCCAATATTAGATGTACATAGATGTAGAGCTGGACAATCAATCAATCAAAATAACATGTTATTGTGATATAAGATTCAATATCATCGTGGATTTGGTTTTGCCTTTCAGTTTAGTGATTTAATTTTCCTGCATTATTTGAGTGTTCCAGCTTAATAAAAAGAAAGAATGATTGTACTTTCATTCTATTCACATAAAAAAATAGAAATACTATTTCAAATACTCCCCACTTTAAATTGATATATATTCATATTCAGGTATTTGTTTAAAAATATCACAATCATCAATCTGATAATCACAATTAAATAACCAAATGGGATTGTGCTCAAACCCATTCGCTTATTTAATTATAAACTAAAATTTTTATTTTTAATTTGTTTTTACTACTATTTAACCCAATATAAATCACTACATATACTGTATAATGAGCACTATAAAGACTATCATGTATAGTATTTAGAATTTTAACTTGCAATGTTGATATATATAGATTCAGAAACAGTTTTTTTGGTTAAAATAAAAAGGACTGGAATGTCTTTCTTTGGCAAACACAGCAAATTAAAAATCTGACAAGTCAAGATATTTCGCCACACTGATAATATAAAAATACATAACTGCAGTCCTGCCCAGTGAATTACAAAAGTTCCCATAATGGTATAATAAATCCAGAGATATTAAAGGGATCGCTTCCATGGTATAGAATGTCAAGATCCAACCTTAACTATCACATTGCCAACATGTACTTGCTCCCTGAACAATTTACTTTCAACACGTTCAAAAACATCTATGATTATACTACTTTAAAAAGGCACTGAAGGTTTTTTTTGTGTGGTGGTAACACAAAACACAGGCTTGAAACAAACTCATAAATAGATCTGATCCTTGAATCAAAACCATTCTTCGCCTCCCAAGCTGTGCGCAGGTGTCATTTAATTTCTCCAATTCTTCCCCCTTCTCATTGAGTGACTTCCTGGTCATAAAGGTTGCTCTCCAGATAAACAGGAGCTGTAGATTTGACCGGCTCCACTCGGTGATGGATGTGCTATGACTCTGGACAGCTGTGGCTGCAACCCCCCACCACCCCCAGTCAGCACAATCAGACCTCCGTTGTAATCTGCACATGGACTAACAGATGCTCGCATCTGTGCTTGTGTTTGCACATTTCTCATGAATGCGTTGCGCTTTTGTCCCCCTTCATCTTAGACCCCATAACACACTAAATCCAGCAGAGGGTTTAATAGGAAACACATTTGTATTATGAGTGCAACACCCACAGCAGCCATGTCAGTGACAATCTATTGTGAATTAAACCACAGCACATACAGCAAGAACTGATGAAACACGGCCTGAGGACAACACAGGGGAATACCTTGTTACGATTGTCCCTTGCTGACTGACAGACTGAGCGACTGAATCCACTACTGAGGCCACATGTGACAAAACACACCTGTTACAGTAAAATGCCCGCGGTGCTTATCATAAGTATCATAGCGGACCAATGCCGCTCAGTGGGATCACTGAACCTCCAAGTCCATCTGAAAAACAATAAACCCATCAGTCATAGAAAACAGCAGTATTATCCTGGCCTGGGATTGCTACGTAATCCCTCTATCTGAATCTCACATAACAAGCAAACAAAAAGGAATAATGGAAGATAATCTCAACATGATTAATCTCAACATGAGTTTGTATAACATTTAGCAATTTACTCAGGTAACTTGGATTAGGATGGATTATAACTCCCTCCTCGGGGCTGTTGGTAAATGTATTTTACTTCCAAACTAACCTATTACCCAGAAGAGGAAAACAGTGGATTAAAGACCATAAGATTTGACCACCACTGACGTTTATGACACTTAGTAGAGGTACAATCTGTCTGTGCTATAAAGGGCCCTCAAAGGACGGGCAGGGGACAAACTCTAGCTTGGACTTTTTTGATATTTCGCTTGAAGATCACAGAGGTGAAGACAAACGCAGCCTCTTACGGATTGATGTAGGATATAAAGGGATGGAAATGTCTTTTGGTGTGTTACATGTGAATCATAAGAGATTCAATAGATGAGTCAGAAAAAGATTGCAGATGTGGTCCAAAGATATATAAGACAATATAATGACAATGACAATATAATGACAATGACAGGCCGTACATGGTCACACAGTGTGGAATCTTAGTAAACACGGTCTCGAAAGGACGAGCAGCACTGGTCTCAGTTTTGAAAGGATAATGTTCAAATGCCATAATGATCAAAGACCTGAAACACTTATTTGCCTATGAAGACCTGTCACTTGACCTGGACCAGACTTTGAGCATTTGACAAGAAAGTCTCATTTGCACCTGTTATTAACATGTGATCCGTCTCTTGATTTATTTTCTTAATAATGACATCCGATCCACGGGCCTTTGTATTTACTCCTGTTCAGTTAGGCAGGTGGAGGATGTACCGGGTCAAAGAAAGTGTTGCCATGGACGGTCATCATTCATTTTCATAACTTTTTTTATTGCTAATACCTGTAGCGTTTGCCAGGTTCCTAAAGCAGTTCCTAAAGCAGAAAGAGAAGGAGTAAGGTGACCTTCCGACTTGATTGTAGATGCAAAATGGATAATATTTACACAGGTTTTGATCCCATAAAAGTGTTTGTCCTTATCCAGATACAGATCGCATGTAAATGTCAGGTGTAAACAGAGTTTTGACTTGTGAGTAAAATCAGCTCTGTTGTGTGGGAATGACAGATATGGCCGGATTTAACCAAATCTGGATATGGTTATCATAAAATCTCCATATTTCCTTTTAATTCAATCATTCTAAACCATTTTCACGGACAGTTGTACTTAACTTCTGCCCACCTGCAATCAGGGCTACAATATCTTTGGCACGCTGTGGACACCCATAAATGTAGGCTGAGACATGGAAGCAAGTGAGCATACTGGACACAAAGAGCTCATGTACGCACAATGACAATGAGTCCAGACTGCTTCCACAGCATGAGATCATTACAACAAGTCCCGACTAACCACCAGGAGAGAAGAAAATTCACTTGCTGAAGTGCTTTCTCTCCCTCCCTCGTCTCATCCACCCATCTGTTCATAATGGCTTCTTATTCATCAATCTATCATCTTGCTCTTCTATCAGTTGAGATGTGTGTCTGTCTCTTGTCTCTCAGCATCACAGCGAATGTGCTTCATGTCCCGGTGGCATTGCACCACACAACACTCACTTGGCTGCAGCCCCTCAGGACAGTAAAGCCACAGAGACTCCCACTGAACCTTGGCAAGTGCAGGACACAGGCTTCGTCCAAATTGTTAAATAATCAATGTGTTGTCATGGTAACCAGTGCTTGCACGGTATTGGCCTGCAAGCCCGCTTAGCCACCTCCCCCCTGCATCACCTCTCAGGGCTCTCTCACTGCAGTTTATGCGGCTCTGTGCTCACACATGCCTGGCCATGGGCTGGATGTGCCTGACTGCCTGCCATCACTCTCTCACACACTCACACACTCCTTAAGTACACACGTCATGAGTAAAAAAAAATGACGTTATGGCTGCAATAGGGTCAGGAAAGAAACACCTCTATTTCAAATTTTATTTAATCTGACCATACTGTAGCTTATATTTATTTATATATATATATATATATATATATATATATATATATATATATATATATATATATATTCAAGAACAAGAGGGTTCACGTGTGCAGATGTGACGGCATGCTGACAGCGCAATAACCCCTTCCTCCTTAGGAAACATTTCCACATCAGTTCCTCTCTGGCCAGGCACACCGACATGGCAGCTCAGTCTCCAGTGGTGACATCGCAGTGAAATATGACAGTCAGCTGCACTCAGATGATGCACCCAGTCAGTCAAATGATACAGGCAATGCTGAAGGAAGCTCTTCCTCAGCCTTAAGTCAGAGCTCATTGCAGATACATGTAGGACAACAAGGCGTGCTTATGTTATCTCAAAGTGTAACGTTGCTTCGTTTCCCGATGCCTTTTGCGGCACTGCGTTTATGTTTTCCTGCAGAATGCGGGATGAGAGACGCAGTCAGTGGTGCTGCTCTGATCCCCTGGCTCTCATTGGCCTCTCGTAGGCCACGCTGCAGTCCAATCAATACCTACTCAATTACCATGCACCCAACATCTCATTCACACTGTGGCCCCCGTGCAAGAGGGAAGGAGCAAGGTAAGGTGAGAGAAGTAGTGACAGATTGATGGCGCTAAGAACGCATGACAGCGAGGGATGTCTTACTCACGGACGCCGTCGAAGCCCAATGTTGCATTCTTTGTCGGGGACAAAGGCGGAATAACGAGATGTAATAAAGAAAATCCCACAGCGGCAAAGGTCAACTGCTCCCTTCTCCTGCTACAACACCAGCTGAATTCAGGAATTCATTTCAATAAGGCAGCCACAAGGAAATTAATTAGCTCACCCATAAAATGGCCCCATTAAAGCTAAAGGTTTTCTGATTTGATGGCTATGATTGAGCATTGTGACTGTGTTGGCCCCGTCTCCCAAACCCCCCCCCCCCCAACACACGCCGCAGACGCACATTCATGAAACGATAATTAATAGCCCGTCACAGCTGTCAGCAGCGCTCCCTCCTCATCTTTATGTAATATTACAAAGGCATGCTCTGGCTTACCTCTCTGTCATGCTGAGCAGTTTCAAATGAGAGCTGGCTAGTTTGACCTTCACAAGTGCAGCCACAGAGGGAAATGTACTTAGCGTAATGAATATTCATAACAGTGTTGCTGGAGAAGGCCTTCGACAAGTCTGCTGACAATTGATCCGGTTTGAACATGGCAGTGTCTCTGTGCATGTGTGCTTTAACTTTGATGTACATGAGTGTCCAGTATGTGTACATGTGGTGTGTACTTGTGACTAGGTCACAATTGTTGCAGATAAATCGATGAAATCGATTAAAGAAGTGACTACCCAGTTCAGCATTATGAAGTTCTGCACATGCCACATTGTTATTTCTCTGATCCGAGTTATCCCTGCCTTTTCAAATGTTGCTGCTAAGGAGCAACATTCGAGACAGAAAGATAATGATTTTCTCCTCGTCAATCATCAGGTATTTTTGTATACAGAAACACTGTATTGTCAGTAACCGTATGGCTAATTTAAATCAGTAGCTGGTCTCATATCACCCATGCCAACACCAGGAGGCTTCATCGCAAAGTAACAGCCATGGTGAAAGTTACCAATTGGAAAGGCTCCATGATGAAGGAAGCCTGTCGTGTGCGAGTATCATCAGTATGCTTCCCCTGGTCCCACCCCCACTGCTTCCTCTACATCAGAGGTCACTGCAGCGTGTTACCTCACAGCTCTTGACTAGTTGCTATCCCTTGTTGCTAAGCTGAGTGAGCTGCTAAGCTTGTTCGTCTCTGGTTTTTTGGATCCTGCGCTGAGTACTGGTGACAGCCTAAAACCGCACAACTGTGAGCGCTTCCATTTTGATGCCTTCACCACTGTCACGTTGCCACCTCAGTCAACAACAACAACAACAGTGTTAAAATATTCAGCTTCTGTGTCACGGTGGAGAAGTACATTATTTTTCATTGATTGATTTGAATTAAGCATAAGTGTGTATGCTGTGTAGTCTGTGCGACGCCTTTACGATGCTGTTGATGAGGTAAGCGTATTAGTTTGACATGACGAGGTATTGCATCCAGCAATTTATCAACCAACACATTTCACTGCATCTGTGAGTTTTACCTGGATGTGAAGGTTTTCTTATCACAAAGCAAAATGCATTGAAGCAATACTTGGACATTAAATAAGATTATTCGGTGAACAGAGTTAGAGGAGAGGATTGATACCACAGCGAGAAGACAGTTAGCGTAGCTTAGCATAAAGACTGGAAGCGGAAACAGCAAGCCTGGCTTTGCAGCAGGGTAACACAAATCTGCCTATTAGCGCCTCCAAAGCTCAATAATTGAAATGTTATTCATCATTTGTACAGTTTGTACATAAACCAATGGGTTATGACAGGGTTCTTAGCTTCGAAGAAATAATACGACACATGACCCCTTGTAACCCCTTATTGTACGTTTTTCTTTAAAAAAGTATTAAGCGGCCTCCATCATTCTTAACTCTCCTTGCAGCTCGAACTTATTGACGACAGGAGCTCTCAGAAAAGTATCTCACAGCAGCTACAAAGGATGCACATAAAAATTAACAATCTGAAACGATTTACGAACAGAAAACACACCTGATGGTCCACAATGGTCTCTAATCTGTTTCACTCTGCTCTGATTCACTTTTGTCACCTTCTTTTCTCTCATTCATTTCCTGAGCACCCCAGAACACAATCTTCTGAGCTGCAATTAGTCCCTTCCAATTTTAGACTTTTTCGTTTCTTTTAATTGGGAACATTGGACTGTGATTCTACTTCATGAACCCAACGATGTAAGAAACCCTCTCCCCTCAGGCCACGTCGGTCCTTAAACCCATCTGATGCAAAAACATGAGGGGAGATTTGTCTCTCATTTCCTTTTACGGCCTTTTACACCACAAGCCTTCACTCAGTCATTCTTAGTTTCTCTTTGTCTCTAAATGTGACTGTACTATTTTAGACCAGAACAAATGAAAACTACGGCTCCTCGGCTGATACTGGTTCACAAATCCAAATCATGAGACAGCGATAAAACTACAGACAGCAAATACAGAGCACTTACAGCTCCACTGTAAAAAATACTACAGTGAACATAACAAGGCTAACTTTGACCCTCACCCCAATTAAAACCACTCATCCCCATCTCCCAGGGGGAGGATCTCTGCTGCTGTACTTCTAATTTACAGCAGCAGAGATCCTCCTGTCATGGTTGAGTTTTTATGCTGTTCTATAAGCTCCACATGGGAACACCCACACACTCACATATCTCCATTCACTACACTTGCCGGAGTTTTGGCTCACAATAAGTGTAGGTGTTGAAAGTGATGAAGAATTACAGTAAGTAGGACAACAGGCGAGGCAACAGAAACAAGAGCCGTGCCTCTAGTTTCTCTGTGATAGTTATGAATAAATGAGCACATTTATCCATATGCTTATGTATTTAGCGCCAAACAGCAGAGAAAAAGAAACAGGGCATTGTTTTTAACGTTTGTAGCACTTTGGCGATTGCCAAATCAATCTGCCTCCTGTCGAGGGTCCAGATTTACCCTTTTTCTCTGCCCACCTCGGGTTATGTTCAGGATTCACAGTGTCCCCTGAAGAACGTGTGATTAAAGCAGCCGCCTTAATGGAACGAAGAGATAGCACAAACACTCAAACGCTTTTAACAGAGGTTCATGTAATCTCAGACTTAATACCAGATGGTTGTCATTTGGGGAAAATACTGTATATGTATAAATACAATTTAAATGCAGTGAGATAAACAGTAGTTGTAAGTTTCACAATGCATCAATATAAAAAGCACAAGTGGTTAAACTGAATAATCCTCCTAGAAACTTAAACATTAATGTTTATTCATAGATTTGTTGATAGATAGAAAATAAATAGCAACAATTTTGATAATCAATTGACCGTTTAAGATATTTGTCAAGCACAGAGTTATTGTTGCAGCTTGTTTCTTTTTATCATAGTCAATTTAACATCATTACGTTTCCTTCACTATGAATTTCCTGTCCATCGCCTAATGATGAATGTACTCATTTTCAACTCCCCAACATTTTTTTAAAACAATTAGCTGCAGCAAACATTCAGCATTTGAGAGTGTGAACAGTTCTGTACCAAAACAAAAAAAATATCTTAATTAATTTGTAATGTAATATGTTAAACCATTTCTCAATGTGTCTTTAAACTCAACAAATTCAAATTTTATGAATACAACCAATCTGATTTATTTGATAGCAAAGCAGCTCCTTGGCAATTAAATCAAAAAGCGTATCAGTATTGTGTTGAGATTAGTTATGAACAAACAACATCATGAGTTTTAAATATTGTTTAAGTTTCAAGGAGGATTTATCTCCACTATTAAATCAAAATGGCTTTCCACTTAGCCAAATTGTTCATTAGGATAAAAAAGGGAACATAAATATGTACTGACTTAATATTTTTATCACATAATAAAACGCAACAGATGCTTTGACAAGCCGTATATCAGTGCTTGTAGAGAAACACAATTGCAATGTTTTCTTTGCAAAGAAATCTACCTTTAGACAGATTTGATTTTCATTTGAACCTGGGTACACTAAACATTATTGTGGTAAGAATGACGGCTTATTCAACCCCCCCTAAGAGCTTTGTTCAAACATAAACATGTTAGGTGAAGTTGCATCATTCCTCTCGTTCCCGTCTGCTGAGATATTCTTGCGAGCATAATAATGCAGGGCTTGGATTTGGCTGATTACATAATTGAACATTTTAATGGTGACTATTAATCCACAATGGCCCGTATTGGGTTTTATAAGCAGGCTGATCAGGATCTGCAGGCTCACAGTAAGCAGCAGCATTCTACGGACAATGAAGTGGCATGGCTGACACAGCAGGGCACCACTACAATGTTCAAAAATCCTGCTCATCCCATACCAATAGCTCACTTTCAGAATGCATTTCTATTTTGTGGGGTCATCTTGGATACATTTTCAATCAAAAAAGCTCTTGGAAATCCAGAAGGCTTCAGCCGCCTGCGTATCAACATTGCAGTCTGTGGGTAATTAGCTAGCTGAGCAGCATCGCTGCTGTGCAGCTCTGACTGAGCCTGCACCATGGCAACACACAGGGCTGCGTCTGAGCACATGCTCCTATCTGCCCCCTCCCTCGCCTTCCTCTTCCTCACTGGCTTCTACCTCTCTCGTCCCTTTCTTTACGCCACACCTCTCATCTCTTCACCTCTTTATCCCCCTTCCCCTTCTGCCGTCGTCCTCTCCCCCCCACCCACCCTTGCATCCCCTCCTATCTTGCATCATCACAGCCCAAACTGACAACTGAAAAGACGCTCACTGGCTCACATTGGAGGAGGGCTCGGCATTGCTGCTTTCCACTGCATTGAGTAGACAGGAGATTTGTAAATTGTCATCAATCCACATTTAGGAAACATAATGCGAGCCGGATTACATCTTTAAAAAAAAGAAAAATCTAAATAAACAACAAAATGTGTGTATTTTATGCATCTGCAAGCTCTTCACTGGCAATGCTAAATGTTCAAAATGAATAATCTGCTCAATGTTTACTTTCAACACACTGTAGTCCTTTACCCAAAATATCCACTCCTGCCATCTAAAAGTAAGATTAAAGAAATGTACATTTACTCGCTTTCTTGCCGAGAGTTAGATAAGAAGATTGGTACCACTTTCATGTTCGTACGCTAAATATGAAGCGAGATGCGGGAGAAGATTTACTTTGCTTAAAGACTGGAAACAGCCTAGCTCTGTCCAAACATATTTTTTTTTTTTTTTTTTTTAACTCAAGCCAACAAGCACGGATTAAACAAGCTTAACATATATAAGTTTTAATTAGTGAGCGTCATGCTAGCGGTTTCCTGCTGCTTCCAGTCTTTGTGCTAAGCTAAGCTAACTGTCTTCTGTTGGTAGCTTCATATTTAACGTACAGATATGAGGCGGATATCAAACCGCTCATCAAGTCTTTGTCAAGAAAGCAGATGTATATATTTTGCAAAATGTTAGTCTATTCCTTTGATATTATTAAGGATCAAATTAGGGAACCAAAATGCCAATGTCTTTAGTTGCCTAAACATTACAACAAGTGGGATGAGGGACATACATTCTAGGCAAAGTGATGTGCTTTTGTCTCTATGATCTTTTTGTAATATAAAAAGATTATATTTCCTGGATTGGAAACAATATTGACACTAAAAGTAAAACAAAAAGGATATTTTTTTTCTCCAAAAGGGTTTTGCAAATTGCTATGCAAATGATTAGTATATAAACATACATTTGAAAAGATGTTGCATCAATGACAATGCCTTCACCATTGACTCTCACGCAACCGTACAATACAACTACGCTTGCATTTTCTCTCTTAAAAATATTAATACATGTTTGTCAGGTCACACAACCGACAGGTATTTATTTATAAGGTGCAATGGGATTAACCATGAATGAAGAAACATTAGGGTCACAAACGCCTGCTTGGTTCTTCACTCGCTTCTTAAAGGAAACTCTATCTGGTAATGTTAAATGGCAGCAGTTGGCCTTTAATACCACTGTTTATAACAGAAAATAATCCCATATTATATATATAAAAAAAGTAATGGTATTTCACAGGATCCAATTAAAGAATTTAAAATATTGCAAAATTATTATTCATATTCTTATGAAAGACTTAGCTTGTGTCATACTGGACTTAATGGGTGTGATCTGGGATGAAGTGTGCATTTTGCTGAAACTTTTCTATAAAATCCATCTGGCCTTGCTTTGACATTGCCAATTGGCTCAGTACCTAACCTGTGCTAAAGGGTGGTTCACATTATCTGATCAAGTGGGGCATTTTCTTTTTTCCCTCAAAGGGGATAATATATCTATCTCCATATTTAGTCGTAACCTTCATTTTGTGATAAAACAAACTAAATGATGCAAAGCCGAGACAATCACAAAGCCAACACGTAAAGCTGTTGGACTAAAACATAAATATGATCGGCCATATTTGAAGTTATTACTGTACAGAAGTAAGAATGAAGCTGCCAACTGAGAGGTTGGACCACTGCCTGCTTACCACTTGCTATACACTGAAACATTAAGCATTTCATTTGACCCTCCATACTGCAGACATGGGTATCTATCGTTCCCATTGCTGTCAATGTTCATAAGAATCAGGTTTGATCACCACGCGCTCGGTCAGATAAAAGTAGACAAACATGGACATCAGGTGTTTTAAGTAGATTTCCTGTGATGAACATAAACAGGTGAGCAGGAGAGGCTCAGCAGCAGACTGAATGAGCCAACAGAAATACTTTAAATATATTTAATTTCGGTTGAAACCAATATGGAGGTTCCTCTAACGGGTGCTGAGAAGATGATCTCAGAAAACAGAAACCTCCGCTTGTATCAAACTGAAATTAGAGCCTAAAAAGCCATGAGCATGTCACCATCATCAGCATGTGTCCTGCTGGTGATTTTGATAAATTATTGTTTCATAAGGAGTCAGATTAGATTGTCAGGTGGCTCAGTCTATAACACCTCGCTGTGCTTTCCAAACCACTGGTAAGATGGCAGTGAACCATAGACCCAAATCAAGCCATGAAAAAAACATTCATCCAGAAAGCTATCGCCGATATCATGCCCATATTGCTCAACAGTTTATGCTACATAAGACCATTTAAAACTGTAATATACGCAAGTAAAGGTGATGATATGAGGAAGAATTTGGATTTGGCCTACTTTGGGAAAGGTTTTGTTACATCGTGGAGAAATATTTAAAAAGAAATGCAAAGACACACAGAGGGAAACAAAAAGTAATAAATCCATAAAAGCAATTTCAAGGCAGAGATGTACCATCAACAGTGTAATAAGATGTATGATATTAAGCTGGGATTGCTTGTATTGTTTATATCCATGACAGGGCAAGGTCATGCTCTCTCTTTATCTCCCTCTATCTTTATCTCCCTCTATCTCTGAGATTGAGATGTGTGTTTCTGTTTGTCCAAACTCAGTCTATTTTCACTAATAGAAAGTAATGACTGATAATAAACGAGAGGGACCAGTTAATGGATCATCTGTGGTTCTGTGCACATACAACAGACACATGTCTGGAACATGTTTGCTGTCCTCTCATCTTGTCAGCTCTATGGGAAAACAGGAAGTCAAACATCTGCTGTCACAATATATATCTATGTCTATACTGATCACATAACGAGAAGCTGCAAGTACAAAACGTAGCTTAAACATATAAAAGGTCCCAGGGGAAGAAGGAAATATATTCACACATTGATGTTTGTGCTAATCCAGGACTGCAACCAAAGTGCAAATATTAGCCCAATTTTTTACTGAAACAAGAGGTTTAATGTAACATCAAGCTAATCTACAGCTCCATTTTTCATTGAGCTTATATTAAAACCAGTCACCTTGAATGCCCTCGATACAGTTTGTGTGCATACTGATCAGTCCAGATTTGACCAAATTCATCAGGATTATTGAAAATGATTCATGCTGACCAATATGGAGCATTAATCAAAAAAAAGTATCAGATGTTTAACCACCTTAGTGTGCAACTAAACTTACATTCTAAATAATAAAAGTATGGTATCAAATTTGAAGCATGACAAATAATTATATAGGCCAAGTAAAACTGTGGTTGTGTGCATCTTTGATGTCACTAAATTTTAGAAAACTTGGTTGGATAATCCAGGAAAAACTGGGGGATTGATCTTGCTCGTCATACACTGTGAACTCCACAGTCCCAACAACTCGTAGCATATGTGAGCCAGTAAACACAATGTTATTGTTCACATTTAGGTTAGAAAAGACGATTGAGCTGGATAGATAAGGAACACTGATGTTATATGAACAGTTGAAGGTTTCTTGAATTAGACAAGATTTTGTTGAGTGTTCAAAATCACACATAAAGTGAAATTATGCTTCACTCAAATATGCACCAGAGGTCCCGCTACGACATACAATTATCACCAAGCTCAGTCAGCTTTAAACATCGAGTGACAAGGCGTGGATGTGCTGTTCCTGTACATACTAAACCACACTAATCCCACTGATAGTTTGCTGCGGCAGCGTCCTCTCTGAATACTGCTCTACACCCGAAAATGAAGCCTTTGATTCGTACTATGTATGAAAAAAGAAAGAGCGGAGGAGGAGAAGGGCAGTGGAAGACAGGAGGGGGATGATAGAAATGATGAACGCTGAAAAAACAACACACATACAAAAATGAGAGGCCAGACCAAATGGCTGCTTGGATAATGCATTAGACAGAGATGGCACTCAGAGCAGCTACACATGGTAAGAAATGTACTGCTTCGCCAAATGTCCTCTTCCCCACACGCACGCACACACACACACACACACACACACACACACACACACACACACACACACACACACACACACACACACACACACACACACACACACACACACACACACACACACACACACACACACACACACACACACACACACACACACACACACACACACACACACACACACACACACACAGCTTTTATGATATGTCATGTATACATGCCGTCTCATGTGTGAAATAGCAAAAAACAATGGTAACACTTCGCAATAAGGTGACTACATTCCTGAGCACTTACCAATGAATGCGTGAGGAACAAGTCGTTCCCGATAACTCAGATACATAATTAGTTTACCTTTAAAGACATGTATACAAGGAGATTTAGCATTGTATTCTGTTAGACTAAATTCCAAATGTGAAGCTGCTGCCTTTGACTTCCCTCTTCACATTTTTGGAGTGACTGACCTTAAAAGGTGCAGTGTGTAGGATTTGGCGTCTTCTACCGTTTGCCAAGCGTGTAGGAGAAGTATGGTGGGACGACGCAAAAACTCAAAAATGCTAATGGTCCTTTCTAGAGCCAGTGCTTAGTTTGTCCATTCTGGGGTACTGTATAAATATGGCGGCAACCTCCGTGAAGAGGACCCGCTCTTATGTAGATATAAAAGATCACGAAAACACCACATGTTATTTTCAGGTGATTACGCAGAACATAAAAGATACTTATGAATATTAGACTGCATTTCTGCCAAGAGATGCCCTTAAATGCACACAGAAAGGTATCTGTGTCGAAAGGGTGAGAACCTTTTGAAAGTCATAAAATCCTTGGTCAGACTTGTGGTCATATCTTCTTATTCTTTGAGAAAGATAGTTCCTGATTTAGATAATAATTTGGCTACTTTGGTCACCTTTTAGGTGGTAAAGTTGAGCTCCTTTTGTGAAATGAGAAAAGTATTTTGTAAAAGTAAACCATGACAGCATGCACAATACCAGGACCCTGAAACTGAAGCAGCTAAATGGAATTAGGCCATTATTAATTTTGTTATGTACACTGTAACAATGAGCAGGGGTGAAATTACTTACATGGTAAATTCATTATTATGTATATTTCTACATTTCTCCTCTGAAATGTAGAAATGCTCTTTTCATTTATTCATTCATTCCAATCCTTTCTGCTCAGTCATCTCTTATCTTGCCATGGAAAATTACTATAAATATAACTCAATACTTCCTGCAGATGTTTCAAATTAAAAGCCTACCTAGAATGGGAGATATTCTACCTTTTGAACCAAGGATCGCTCTTAATGTGAAACATCTGAGCAGGAAGTCTTGGGTTTCATTGACACTATCTTAAAAGCAATTTAAAAACGGCAAAATGGAGGCGACAAGGTAGTTATCGAATGAAAACAGTATTTTTTGCAGAGAAGAGAGGTGAGTGTGACATAATTATATTGCTGTGCGGATGGAATAAGAGCTGTGGAAATGCATGAATTTAAGACAACAGGAAAACACGGAGGAAGCTTTACGTTTTTTTTCAAAAGCAAATTAGCATGGGAGCAGATCAGAAAACAGGCTTCTGATGAAAATATATAAAACAAAATCGAAATGTGGTCACTATGCAGATTCGGAAATGTGTACAAACTAATCATTAGACACTGCTCATCAACACAATATCTACTTTGTCTTTTCTCTGGGACCTTATGACTATCTACTGTTTAATTAATCACTCATTTTAAATAATTTGGAAGCTAACTATTAGTGATGGGTATGCATTATTCAGCAGTTAGCTCCTGTTAATATGGTACTGTACTACTCAGGAGTTTGTGTACCTCATTGTAAAGTGTTACCAAAATAACAGCTAATATGATGGTTGAGTAAAAGCCATGAAACACAAGCGCTGTTGAAGGCACCCACACACACCCCACAAAAATGAAGAGGAGTCAGAAGGCTGAGGGACCAGCTCTTCTCTGGTATTGATTGGATATACACATATTCCACAGCAGCATGTGGGTGATGGATCTGGTGCACCTTGCTGAGAATGCTAGCACGTTCTTGCTAGAAATGAGGGAAGCATAGAAGGGAAGAAATAGCTTTCATATCTGTACATACGATCTATCACACACCGACGTCTGATTCTTTTAATTAACAGCAACAGCGATGTCAGTGCTTAACGGCGCCATCTCATTCTATCAAAGGCCCCGTGTCCCTCGCTTCTCTCTCGAACAGAAAATCAGATGCTTCCATCGCTGAATCAGGAGTCCACTCTGCCCTGCACAGCACAGTCACATTTCTAGGCCAGTCGCTACTGTGATAAGCAAAAAACCCTAAATAAAACAAAGCAGGCAAGGAAACAAACAAACAGCTCCCCTGGCATGGCAGCAAGAGCCGGAGAGGGGAACAGGCGAGCTGATATGGGGCTGAGCCCTAGCAGGGCCTCTGACAATGACCATATGGATCACAAGGGCATGGGAGCCTCAGCTTCCAGCAAGAAGCACACCTCTACAGACACGATCTGCAGCTTCAGCTAACTGCACCTGTAAACGGTGCAAAAGCCTGTATATGCATCATATAGCTGCAGTCAAACTGCAGTAATGAGTAAACCACTTGATGAGCATCAGAAGCTGCGTTGGCAGAGGATAAAACACATTTGTGTGAATTCTGCATTCCACCGAGGACCTCCATGTTGAATAAGAGCAGGTGAACGTAGTATGAAGGTAAAGCAACACATGCTTTTTTTTCATTTATAGATTTTTTTTAAGTAAAGAACGCGACAAAACATTGTAAATGACATAAAAGATTAAAATAAATATATAGATAAAGAAAATGAAAAACAATAGGGGGTCAACACACATGCTTTTAAGAGGTGGGATTGAACCCAGCTGAGGTCCCGGGTCACAGCTACAGCAGCTCCCTGTCGCAGATCAACCGCATCAGCCCCTCATATTGGTGGCTCGCTTGTCTGACCGGCCTCTTTTTCAGGCCCTGCTCCATCCCTACCCCCCCTTGCTGCGTATAAAAAGCAAACTTTTGTCAAAGTGCACATAAATATTGCAGTGCACCTTGTCTCTCTTGTTTCGTAGTGCATTTCCCATGATTCACGGTCCTCTCTTAACCCCAAGATTTTCATGGGTAAAGAACACTTTGTTTATGGGTAAAGGTCTGTGTCGGGGGGCAGAATGGAAGATTTTATGTCGGAGGTTTGCTAGAAGACAACACAAATGAAATGATGTGCTATGAATTTGTATGACATAAGTAAAATGGGATATTGGCATTTTAATCATAATTAAATTCTTGGAGCAAAAATCTGTTTCGGTGTAGTTACAAATTAAATGTTTTCTGTAGTACAAATACCAAAGCGTTGAGTGCAAAGAGATGCAATGATTTTCTTGGATGAACGAAACATCTAAGTTGCACCATGTTTATCAAATTATTTAGTTAACTGCTGCTCTATTTTGTTCTTGTACCCACATTTGGCAAAAAGTAAAAGCTTTGTGCAAAAATTGTAGATTTGTAATGCGAAACTTGCAAATTTGTTTCACATTTTACACATTGTACTACATTCCATTTGGAAACTATTTTCAGTTAAACAGTAATGGCTTATATGATCTTGAGCAAAGCGTGGTAGCTCTTCAAAATGCTTGACCGTCATTCATGTTATTGAGAAACTACACAGTAACATCGACTGTGTATAAGAAGTACTGGTTCTTATGGCCTGAATCGTCACACAAGAGCAAAAGGTGGTGGACCTCAGACGACTGTAGCTGTTCTACATTCTCACTGGAGCAACCAGAGTTCATAAAACTACTGTCGAGCTGTTCATGTTGTTCAAATCAGAGCTCGCTGTGGTGAAAACACTTTTCAATTGCTGTGCACAGTTTGCAAGAACACTCACGAGAAATGGCAACATTCTGTCATAGTATCTTGCAGTTGGTTGAAGCACAACTCCAACAGAGCAGAGGAGAAAAGCATCTCCTGCTACTTAAGAAAGATCTGCCCCGTTTGCCCAAAATGGAATGATGGTGTTTTTTTGCGACAACTCATCAACAGCACATTGCATCTTGAGGAAGTTGGAGGTACCAACCTGAGATTTTTTAGCATCTTTTGTATCCTTAAATCTGAAGTACTCACTGTTTGGCTGGATGGCTAAACATGTAGTTTATTGATATCAAATCACACATTTTCTTGGTGCTGAAATTCTAACTATTTGAGCGTTAACAACTTGCTGCTGGTAGTTAAATAATACATGATGTTAGTTTATAGCAGGTGCAATAATTCACGCCAAAATCCTAAGAAATTTGGAGCACTTGTCTGTAACAGGTTTCAAAACATTTCACATTGTTAAGATGAATACAGTGTTTGAGCTGCAATATGGACAGATCTCAAAAGGTAATTACACTGTTTCAGCCTGTTTTCGCCTCCCACTGATAAAGAAATAAATATAAAAAAGGCTTGTTGGGGTGAGAGAGGGACAGCATGGGGAGCAGGGTCCTCAGATGAAATGTAATCTGATGCCAGTGCAATGTTGAAACTTAAAGGTGATGGTGGGACTGTACTAGAGAATAATTATCCTTTTTGGTGCTGTATTGTTGGTGTCATTCATCTCTTTCAGAATTGTTACAATTATAAGCATTGAATATAATGTACAATGTTCACTTGATGTTCAGATGAAGAGAACAACGACCTAAATACCATATCATACATCATCAAACCAATACATATATGATAAAATCAATCCTGAAATTTTTTCGGAGCATTAAGTATTGGATTACTGCAAGAAGGAGAACCTCAAAGAACGGTCACATCGAACAACAAGCACCGCGGCTCCATTAAAGAAAGAAGAATGAATGCACCAAGTGGACTGAAATCTGGGGTTGAAAAAGCCTTCAAACTCTCCCGCACCTGGGATGTTGTCCGCCAGGCAACGACAGAAGTCATCATCTTGACACTTCTGGCAAGACATAAACAAATGACCACTTCACATCACCACCTGTGACGTCAACAAGCTCTACAACCAAGAGTGTGACGGTAAACAAACACATATTGTGTGTCTAATAATAAGAAAAAGCTCACAACAAAGCAATGCTTTCAAGATGTCCTCGTTTCTCGAGGTCACTGTTGTCTGGCCTTGTGAGGAGTCCTCCTTTCATGAGTACGAAGAGTCGGCGAAGACGGAGGAGCGCTTGAGAATAATCATATTGGATCATATTTTGGGTCGGGCCATACTACCAGCTCTGAGCCACCTCTCGCTAAGCATCATCCATAACATCCACTTCGCCTTATTGCTTTTCTTCATTCTTAACTTTCTGTTAAATGCAGCCCTCACCTGTAAAAGTGAGGTTTGAAAGGCGTTCACCCTGTTATTGGACTGAAATGTATTTTCTAGCAGCTCTCCGCTCTATTCCTACTTTACCCAACGTCATAAGGATTAACACAAAGTAAGGAATCTGCTGTCTTTCTGACATATATCTATCAGAGGAAAGAAATACGGATGTGCAATGTGACACACAATCAATGTAAAATTACTTCTCTTACTTGAGACTAGAAAAACCAAACTGCAGCATGCATTTTGTGTAACCTTGGACTGAATGTATTGAAAAGAACTGCACCTGCAGGTTCAATGAAAATGTCCATCTTGTTCACCCTAGATTTCTAAAAGGAAACGTATGGATGTGCCTGCAATTTCATTCAGATCACATCATTTCTTGCCTTTTTTATTCCAAGACAAGCTTGTATAAATCTCTCTTGATCTGATGAGAATATTCCAGGTTTTAGATGGAGCCTTTCAAGATAACAGCAGGGGATCCAGCTCAAGACATTCGGACATGGAGCACATGTAAATCCCATCCGTTAATACTCTCTGGGTTGCTCTTACAGGAATGGAAAATCAAATCCGGCCCAAACTAAATCTCATCAGACTGATGTACAAACCAATGATACCAATAAATAAATGTGACTATAAGAGAAACACATACTGTACATGCACAAACATATATGAACGCGGCCCAAAGGCTTTTGGGAGTGTTTGAAATGGAACGCCCACCGTACCTGTGCATTCATTTAAAACACCACAGCCACCAGAGGCCTGTTAGAAACAACGGGCCTGGCAAAGAATTCTGGACCAAATCTTGATGCTAATAAATAAAGTAAAATCCAATTAATATTTTAAGCTAATCATAGCCACAGAGCTGGAGAACAAACAAAGCCATATTGGAGCCCGAGGGGGGGGAAGAGGGAGCTTTCTGACTGAAGCTCCCAGAAGACTGAGGTCTCTACTTTTCTCAGATTTAAATTCAAAAGCTCTTGTTTTAAAGACTGTTCTTATAATCCCAACTGTAATCATCCATAATTAACCTAGCAAGCTTGTGACAAAAGCAGCACAATTGTCTTGTAAATAGATGACAGAGGGGAAAAAGAATGAATATGGCATCATCATGTCTTGTAATGATTTCTACACCCATACATGACATGTTCATGGCTACAGAAGCCATCTGGGAATGTCAGTGATCCAGCTATGAAAAGCCAACTCGGATCATTCTGAATGGCTGTGTAAGGTCATTGCTTTTCATTGTTCTAGTATCCCAAAACACAAGTTGTTATGAAAGCTATAAGATAATAGACGTGCATGGTTGGGCGTGTGTTTGTGCTGCCCTGCTCTCCGACTGTGTATAGGTAGTGGGGGAGGGGTAGCGTTCACATTTCCCACCAAAGGATGAGCAATGGTGACTGAGGAGAGCTGAGGAAGGTGGTGGGTGTGCTATGGCCCGTTCATAGGAAGCACACTGGCCGCTTGCATGCCTTGTTTTAAGAGATGGAGGGACAGATGCTTGTCCAGTGTCAGGGCTTGCTGGCTTTCGCTCTCTGACAGCACCACCAACTGCCTCCTCTTACATAACCCCCTCCCCCTCTCCAGGCCCACAGCCTGCCTTTATTGGCTTATTTTTCTCTTTTTCTCTCTGCTTTTCCCTCACCATCATCCCATCACTGATTCATTCTTTTTTTTATTCCAATGTAGCTGCTCCTGGACTGAAAGTAGAAATGCTCTGTTGGATATTTTCTCTGCAGTTTTTGTGAGGTGAACATTCACACGTTACAGCGAGGGAGCAAGGATCCTTTGAAAGGATAGGACCAGATATGATTCTACAGAGTGGTTTATCCATTAACCGTGCTGTTTCAACAACATAAGATGCCAACACGAATCACGAAGGAACCTATTTAGATACCAATTTGTTTCATTGTAAGTTGAATATGGAATGCTGGAAATGAGCAGTAGAAGAATTAGGTGGTAATACTGTTGGCTAGTAAAATGCTCCGTGTAAGCAATAAAGGCTTACATAATCACATCTGCTGTGAGCTTTGGAATGTGTGAAACACGAAATAAGCCTGATTGGTGTGGAAGAAAAAGGCTCCCAATAGATTTCACATGAACCAAGAGAGTGTCAATCTCTTTCTGCCTCCTCAAACCTCCCCTTGGTTGTAGTAATCTGCTAATATCAGTCAGGTTGCGGTTCATATGTGGGCTCAGCTCAGGGGGATCTTTTGCACTCTGCCACTGAAATCTCAGCCTCCATTTTACCCGTGCTTCTTCTCACCTTCCTTCCTCCTATGGCCTCACATTACTTGCTCAAAGCATGATCAGACATAAACGGAGGGACTACAAATGATGCGGCGGCTTCACTTGCCGCAAATACGAGACTACATAGACACATACTCATGCACAGCTAGAACCATTCCATGAATCTTATGCTCACCGAGCTACCCTTCCCCCACCCAAGCTCACTCTCATGCTCACATCCATGCACCTTCCTTAATTAAAGACTGCGCTTCTGAAGCTGTTATGACCTTTTATCAACTGTGACTTATAAATACATGTAAATAAATGGGGATAATAGAGACAAAATGGACACACGTAAAGAGGCAGGTTCATTCACACTGTGCGGCATGTATGACAGGCAGCGTTTGGGCACAGCTTATTCCCTGTTCCTTTTCAGACAACACGTTAAATTTACATGGTATTCTTTAGAGCAAAATTGCTTGCTAAAAAAAATGGAGACCAAATAAGAAATGGAAGTGTATCAGAGCTGGATTTCATCATATCTTTCTCTACTCTGAGCTAATGAGACACAATCCTACAATTAGTTGGTCTCTGATAAATCTATTTCTTACATCTAATGTACAAAGTCAGTCGTTAATGTCGGCGTTACCAGCTTGAGAGATAACTTAAAATAATTGCAGCCAATTGCTGCTTCAGTGAAGGAAAATGCACCATTTTTGGCCTATGGTAACTGCATCGCTGTAAGCCTTTGACGACATATACTAGGTGTGTTAAATGTATAAGCATTAGTCATCTGCATCAAATCCAAACATGAAGATCATCCCTATGTGTGTGCAGTGGAACTGGATCAGTCCTGTTCTCTTCTCCTTACTCTGCTTTCAATAGAGGAGCCACAGTCAACAAATGGGAAACGGAGGGCTTGAGATGAATACTAAATATGAATTCTCTTGTATAAATCGACAGCTGATACATGATGGTCTCAGTTTTACTACAGCAGCAGCTCATCTTATCCCAGTCCTCCCCAGTTAGGCCCCACAGGCCTGAGCTATCTAACAGAGTGAGAAAGACGAGTTACCTGGTCATACCACTCCCGGTTGGTACAGGTGCACTCGGGCCACCATCCTGCTTGTCCACTGGAGTTGTTGCCGTTTACTTTGGGGCCACACTTGGATTGGCCCTTTGGGTTGGGGCCTCCAGGGCCCCCACCAGACATAATCTTGCCCTTACTTCTCCCCAAAGTGCCCCCTCCTCCTCCCATGCTTCCACCTCCCCCTGAGGCCGGAGGGGGTAAGGTTTGGCCTCCCCCGTACCCAGGCGGGTATCCATAGGGCTCGGCCTGCCAGTCTCCTCCATATGACGGGGCGTCCATCCTACGCAGAGCAGCCATACGGGTCACCTCATAACATTCTGGGCACTTGCAGCAGTGGTGGTGTTTGTGCATGCTGGCTGCGCTGGCTGGACTGATGCTGAGCGGCGTGGCACTCTGTCTCTGCTGCCTCCTCAGATCTCACACAGCACGCTGTGATCGGCTCACAGAGCGCTACTGCCGACGGAAATAACACTAATCACAGGAATTTCTACAGATTGTCACTCTCCGCTTTATTCCTTTCGGATGTAGAAAAAAAAAAGATCAAGAGGGACGAGAAGCAGCAACAGGAAAACAAAAATACAAAATGGGCACGTAGTCTTTGTCCTCTTGACGTAGAAGATCAAAGAAAAAATTCAAAATATTGTATACGACCACACAATCAGAGACCAGCCCCGATGGTAGAAATTTCCTCTTGCTTCTCTTGGTTCACAGTGATACGCATATAAATTCATAGATATATATATATATATTCTTTTGTGTATATATCATATATATTTACACACACAAATACATATAAAAATATTAATATAAACAGACAAGCACAAATACAGTTATGTACAGGGATAAATGTATATATATATAAATATCTATATGTGTGTGTACAAATATATATATAGATATATAAACAATATGTATAAATAAATAATATCCGCAGATGAAAATCTTCTTCTGTTCTGGGTATCTTGCCCGGTCTGTCAAAATCTCACGGTTTTCCTCCTGCGTTGAAAATCGTTGTCTTTCTCTCTCTCTGTCTCTTTTCTCAGCCTGCAGAGAGGAGCTGAGCACTGGATCGCCTCTCAGCCAGCTTGCCCTAGATGTGGATTATTCAGAGGGATGCAAGCAAGCAAGAGGGAGATGGAGAGAGAGAGACACAGAGGGAGAGAAAGAGAGAGAGAGAGAGAGAGAGGCGGGGGGGAGATACGTAGCAGCATCCCTCCAGCACCTCAGCCCTGACAGCCACAACCAATCAACTGGCAGCGCTGCCATCAGCAGCAGCAGCAGCACCAACAGGACTGAGCGCTTCGCTAGCTGCTCTTAAAGGGGCCGCAACAACTAAACCTCACTGCTGCCTGCCTTGGGTGAAAAGGTACTGCTTCACAAATCAAGGCACAATGACAATATTGTATTTGTCTATTTCCTCAATAAAAAGGTCAGGAAATTGTAGTCTGCGCTCTGTCAATGCAGACGCGCGACCCCGATCCACTAATTGAGAGTCTAATCCATGTTTTTCATCAGACCAATGCAGTCAGAGTCCAATTTACAGTGAGCCCCCCTGTCCCTCCGACTAGTAACTGGTCACCTCCATGGTCATCTCTAGTTCAGCCGCAGATTTAACAGCTTTCTCGTGCAGGTGATTGGCAACCTCAGGGTCTGTGTCCCAACACACATCTGTAAATAATCTCACACTGGAAGCAGGTGCAGCAGATGAAAATCATTTCTTTCTCCTGGGTTTCACTAGACGTGCCTCTCAGTGATGATGCATTTGAATCACGCTGCATTACTTTACATCACTCTCTACCCCGCTTCCTTTTTTAGTAATATTACTGGCAAAGCAGCACTGAAGTTGAAATAATTGTATTGCTAAATCCTGCCCATGTGCAGTATTGGGTCAAAATAAGCACAGAGAGAGAAAACTGTGCTCCTGAAGCCTCATTTAAGAACCATAAGGGAAATATTCTATGTTCACAATGATGACATCAACACATGTGTACGAAACCAACAAGATTACACGCTTGGGCTTTCGAGTGGGTGGAGGAAGAGATTGAGAGTGAGAATGTGTGAGGGAAAAAAAAAAAAAAAAGAGCGAAGGAGAGACTATATGCTTTCATATATGTTTACAGTAATGCGATTGGACTGCCTGTGAACAGTTTTGCATGCTTATGAATTTGTGGGTTGATCACAGCTAGATATAAAACAGCCCGACACTGAGGGTGAAGGTTTATTTTTTAGAGACCTAAGAGGGAATGTTACAGTGTTGCGATTAAAGCCCTGCATTTATGCATTATTAATGAAATGTGACGGGGAACAGAGTTGGGTGTGTCTGCATGGGGGAAGAGTAAATCTGTACAGAGTCGGCATTACAGTGCTCGTACATTAATGCCGTTTCATTGTTTAGACTCAAATATAAGACATAGTGCCTTTAGACTGGATGTATATTAATGTGTATATGCGCAACCCTCCTGTTAAATTGAGAAACATTTTCTGGCGAGGGCACACTGCATTGTGTTGCAGCCCTACCACGAGGCACACACAGCAGGCTCAGTGACATTAAATTACATGCAACACTAACTCACTTCATTATGATGATATTATTTCACTGTAACCTACAGAGATTTGCCAAGCAGCGAACAGAAAGAGGAGAAACTTGTCCATCTTTAAAACAGAGACCAAAAACCCATGAAGTTAAATTGTCAGATGCAGCCACAAACCCAGCTGAAGCCAATCAGAGCAGTGAGGCGGGGCTTGGAGACAGCGGCTTGAAAGGACGATGTAAGCAGATCGATCACAGCACATATGACCGAGCACATGTTGCAACTATCCTTCCCTAGCCTCGCTGTCTCTTTTATAAACTGTCCACACCACATTTACCACACAGAGGGTTTGCAGTATAACAAAACAGACAGATGTGTCATTTGTAGGGGTGAGCACGCACACACACACACACACACACACACACATACACACACGTTAAGTCAACATATTTAGTACCTCTGGAGGAAAGAAACCTCTCCCTTTAAATATTAAATAACATTAAATATATAAAGAATTTGGTCGCCCGTTTAGATCCAATCAATTGCTAGTTTCCTGTATCTGTATGATAGCAGGAAGTGGAATACAGGGAGTTAATTTGCACTAATCACATTACAGCTATCACAGGAAAGAAAGGGTCTTGAAGTTGAATGTAGTGTTGGTGTGTATGTTGTGTAAGACATCTCATTTTCTGGATGCAAAAACATATCCTTTATGTTTTAATGACTAATAAAATGTAATGCTGCTCACTACTGCTTCTGTAAGAGTAAACTTTTGATGTTGTGAAATCCGGGCAATTGCAACCTTCTTCATGTGGCATAACACCCACATGGGTACAATGTAGTGGAATCAAAAAACATTGCCCGGCAATAAATAAAAAGTTTGTGCTGATTTTTGTTGTGGTTGTGTACCCTAGGTTTTCATTGGACTCAATTACAGTATTATTTTTCAGGTTGTCGTTCACAGTGTCCTTGTATTAGATTACATGATATTGTCAAATTTAATCAGCAGTTTATAACGTAATAAAGCTGTCACCTGTATAAGATTATTTTTCCATTTTGTAATACAGTGCCAAGCAGAAAAAGCAATATTCAGTTACTGGCATTTCTTTAGTGACTAAACATAAATAATAGAGATGGAACAATGTAAAACTATTGAAGAAATGTAGCAATCTTTTAGTTTTTCTTCAAACATGTAGACAAAGATGTTCCACTTTCAAAGAATAGGGATACACCTTGACTGAAATGGCATATTGACACATGATTATGATTGAACTGTTAGCTTGTAATTACACTCTGACTCTTACCAAATGTAATAATAACTATCCGAGAAAATACAATAAGAATCACTTGGCTTTAGAATACCCACAAGACTAGCACTCTTGTAGGTCTCTATAAAATATATTTTTTTTAAACAGACATTCACCTATAACACATAGAGGTATACATGCATGCATCAGTGGGGCTTGTGCGTGTGCAGTACTTGATCAATATTGTGCCCAATTAAACAGCTTGAACTGAAAAGGAGTGGATCAACAGCATCAGGTAATTCATTTTGAGAGATGAAAGCAGTAACCTCTGACCTTCTGTTGACAAATGAAAAAGAAGGAACTGTGATTTATGGCACAAACGAGGAAATGATCCTGTGCTTTTGAACAGAGATGCTTTTCCGCATCCCACCCTGCAGCTCCCCCAACACTATCAGCTCAGCATCAGCCTGCACAGCCTTTATTACATAAACCAACCTGGACACCCTCTAACAAACACACACACACACACACACACACACACACACACACACACACACACACACACACACACACACACACACACACACACACACACACACACACACACACACACACACACACACACACACACACACACACACACACACACACACACACACACACACACACACACACACACACACGTAATGAGCATTACAACCCCCCAACCACAGCACACACACCATGTATTGAGCTTTTCAGTCATTTCTAGGCATTTCTCAGAGACGCTTTGTGACTACTCCTTCGTCACCTGACAGGATGCAGCACCATAAAAGGACAGTCGGTAGTGAGGCATGCAGTCTTAAAGAGGCAGCTCCATATCAACACGTACTAAGCGGCTCTACTGTAGCCTTAACTAACTGCAAGAGGAAGCAGGTCTTAAAAGTGTCTCTCAAGCATCATTACATCTTAGCAGAATCCACTTGTCTTGCCTACAAGCCGATAATTAAAGAATCTTTGCAGTTAATGCTTTTGCTGCTCAATGAATTGTTGCTTTGTTACATGTTAAGGGAGCAAAGGGAGAGAGACCCCAATACAGAAAGCCAGTCAGACTAGGAGCATGAAAGATACTCATCAGTTGTGCACTAAAAGCCAACTTAACCTGCCAATGAGCCTCCATGATGCTCTCTCAATAGTGCAGACGCAGAAAACAAAATCTACATGGCTAAGACTCCTATTAATAGGCCTCAGTGGCAGAGAACAGCTGCTCCACTACACACACCAAACACAGCACCTCCAACTGATGAAATGAAAGAGATGGAGCAACATGAGGAGTGGAGGGAAATGAGGAACACAAGATGGCAAGAGTATGCATGGCTAAGGAACAGTGTTTTTGCATAGATTTTGTACATGCATAAGAAGACAAAAGCAGAAAGAAAGAGCTATGAAATGGGGTGCAAGTAGAGGGTTAAGAGATGAGCTGGAAAGCTCCTGATAAAATGTGATGGAAGGTGCTGTCGGTCCACGACAGACACCATAACTGAAGAGAAACGAAGCTAAGGTGCCTTATGTGTGGGCAGAAATGCGATGAGTAGAGGGGGCATTATTGAAGCATGGTGCTGAACAGAAGGGGGAGTAAAAATAGAGAGAAGAAAATAGAGAGATGCAGAGAAAACAACAAAGTTATTATGTGTCCATCAGTGCATGGGAATGCAGAAAAACCCTGTGTAATTACCCATTCACCTTGTCACAGAGAGCAATGCGTATGAAATCAATGTGCCTGCTGAGTGTGCATCATCACGATTGTGCTCAATGCCTGGATGGTGTAAAATAGCAGAGCAGAAAGAGAGAAAAAAACAAAGACACAAATTAAAAATGGAATGAAAAAGACAGGATGAAAAACAGAGAAGCGAGGATAGAGATAGAGTCAGAGCAGTCTGTAGGGATGCAGGCGGGGGAGGAATGTGGTTTCCATGGCAACCCGAGGAAGGCTGAGCTCTGGGTGTCCGTTCCAGCTCTGCACTGCACCGGCCCTCGCCTCTCCTCCGCCTTCCATTCTCCATTCTCTCTCTCTCTCTCTCTCCAGCCTCCCCCACTATATCTTTCTCTCCACGCCCCCCCCCCCCCTTCAATCCCTCCCTCCCTCCCTCCCTGCGACTCCTTAGCTCCCTCACCTCCCTCCTTCATGTGATAAATAGAGGGAGTTACACACACGCACACACACACACACACACACACACACACACACACACACACACCACACACACACACACACACACACACACACACACACACACACACACACACACACACACACACACACACACACACACACACACACACACACACACACACACACACACACACAACCAGAGTCAACCTGTGCTGTCACTGTGTCCTTATGCAAACGTTATCATATGAACATATTGAATCCATGTGCTTACAGCGTGCATCTCCCTCTCTTTTACCTCCTCCAAGCCCTGATCCCCCCCCTCCCCCATTGCACTAGTTCCGGGCTCAGCTGAAAAGCCAACGCCTGAGGCCACTGTGCTGCCATGTGCCGCTGGCTGTGTTGTAATGGGGAAGGCATGTGAACACAAGGGCTTTTAATAATACTGAGGAACACAGCTAGCCTATGAGACATATCTCTATCATGACTGTTGCACATATAAGGAGCAGGTTGACCACAATTATTTTAAATTGTATGACATTTTGCAAAATATGACTATTCACATTCTTTCCAATAGTTAAATGAGAAGCTCGATACCACTCTCATGTGTCCGAGTTAATGAGGCTAGAGCCAGCAAGGGCTTAGCTTAGCTTAGCATACAGACTGGAAATGGGAACACAGCTAGCCAATAGTAACAACATCAGATTAAAGCGCCTTAAAAGATCACTAATTAACACATTATATCTGGTTTGTTTATCCCAAACAAAAAACTAATAAAATAGCACATAATCGATCATAAACCACACATTGTAGTTCTTACATAACAAAGAGATGTAATGTGTTAATTTATGAGCTTTAGAGGTGCTAATATTATGGATTTTGTTACCTGTAGACAGAGCCACGTTTGTCTTTATGCTAAGCTAAACTAACCACCTGCTGCTGGTTTTGTTTTTAAATTGACAGATAAGAGTTATTAGTCTTCTTATCCAACTCTCAGAAAGAGAGAAAATCTGTGTATTTTCCAATATTTTTTAATTCTTTCTTTAAATCTTTGATATTACCACAACAGTCAGTAAGAGCAACACCATGGTAAAAATAAACCAATACTTTCGGATTGAGGTGTTTTACAGCTGTAGGTAAAGCGTGATGACAAAATATTTACAAAATATCTGGGCCATTACTGTCCTAAAAACTATTAATTATTGTGATCTGCATGAGCATAATAGATGCAAATTATGATTGTAGGTGTTGAAATGCTGAAGAGAAAATTCATTAATTAAATATATTTTTAGCATGAAATATTAACATCACAATAAACAACACAGATTACATCCATTAAAACTGATCAAACAAATCCGTAGAAATAAATTCTCCTTGGACAAACTCCTTGGACTGTTTTGTGATTTAGCGGTCAGGTCTCAACATCAATACAATGTTTCAAAGGTCATCAACCTTTATGAACCGTAACAGATGTTTCATGTTGCTAGGGCACTTTTGTGACGCCTCACTAAACTGTCATGGTGAATGCGTAATCATCACATCATCAGGTTCATTAGTATCTGCTTCTCTTAGCAGCAGCTGCCTTTTCTGAAGCCTGTTTAGAACCACTGAGGAGAAGTTGTGTTCAGAAAACCACTCGGAATCTCCTTTCTGCTTTGCTTTACTGACCTTTGGCACTTCGACATGGGATAGAGTCACCAAGCCAGAAACTCGCTCCACTTTGTGAGGGCTCCTCCTGCTGGTCACTTGTACCCGAGACACACCATCCTCTTCCTCCTGGTCCTGTGGGACAGAATGATCAGGACATGCTTCTGGATATCAAAGATTAAAATCATCACCAACATCTTTTAAGCCGTATTTTGGGAAATCTTCTCATTTGCCTTCTTTTTTTAATCGTGTAGCAAACAGAATATGTTTACATCCAGTTGGTTGTAAGTCTTTAAAAAGGTGCAATATAGCAGATCCATGGCATTAATAGAGCAGCAAACAACTATTGTTTACATAAAGATATAGTGGACTGACGTCAACCTGAGCAGAGAATGAAGTCGCCCTCCCTCTTTGTTGTTATCAAAGCCTCTGCTTGCTTTATTGACATTGCCAGGCCAGCTTTGCGTGCATGTTCGTGCACGTGAGCGAGCGCCACTGGCTATAGCTGCTGCTCATATGCCGGTTACAGCCGTCCTGACCTAAGCCGTTGTCGCGGGAGCATAGCACCCACCCTCTGGTTCCCCCTGAGATTAATACTTTTAGCTCTGACAGCACTTTGGCCATACTGACTGTGGACAGTTATGCACAGAGTCTACAGGATCTGAAATTCATTGAGACCGTTCCCAGTAAAAGACCACACAGAATGTCAACGGATATTTAGAGCCGGCCATAACTGGTGCAAAGTTGTTGTTTTTTAAGTTACAGCAAAACATTTTTCTCAGCCAATACCTCGAGTTAAAATTAATGCTGCTGTACCTGGCATCACTGCAACTGACTGTTTTTGTTACAAAAACACACAACACAATGTTTTTTCTTTGTTGTTGCAGTGATGGTCAGATAGATAGATATATATATATATCTGATCCATATAGATGTTAAGTGAGTTTCTGTGACGGCTCCATTCCCACATGGCAGCGCTGACAGGCCGGTCAACACTTCCAGAGCCAGGGCTGCCCGCTTTGTAGAACAGTGGCAACTCAGCCCTTTGCACTGTGCACACACACTCACAGACTCACAAACACACATGCACTTACTAAGTTGTGCAGACACATTTGAAATGAGTCCATCAATTAATAATTTGAAGTCATACAATATTTAAAATGTATGAAATCTTTCAGTTTCTTCTTGGCTATTACTTTCGTAGTTAATCCAGGATTATTACACAATAAAAAAGGTTTTTGCAATGAAAACACTAATAACTTTCTGATTCTGAAATCAACTAGACAACAAAAAAACTGCTTCTTCTCTTACGGTTTCTTTCATTTATTTTCCACAGGAGCTATTCTCCACTCTCACCTGCTACTCTGCACCAAATCAGGGAATTTGCAGACTCATTTAGTTTCCATCCCATCCTCCACTCAGGTGACAACATGGCTGGAATACTAATGAGCACTTCACTGGGTGTCCATTAAGCAGCTCTCTCTCCCTCTAACACTTCCCTTTCTCTCTCCAGGACTGTGCCTGGGCCCCACAAGCAGCTGGGCTCCAGAGAGGGAAGGATATGGGGAAGGATCAGGAGCCATGCTGCACTGAATTAGAAGCTCGACAGGGTGGATCACAGCATACACGAAGAGGAGCTTAGGATGGCAGAATAAAGTTCAAACTACTGTCATATGTTTTATTTTCCCTATGGGAGTGACAGATGACGAACATCTGGCACTGCAATTGACTTTATACGTTTCAGCATCAAAGAAGTGCGCCGACCTATATTTTGTCTCTTACTTTCCCATCTACACGGGAAGAAGGAATATATCACGTTGTGTGTTGACATCTGCCTCGTGTCCTGCATTGTATCAAATATATGACCAGTTTTATAATATAACGTACATTGGAAGGAATGAGAGAGCTGAAAGAACATTACAGATTATATGTTGACAAATGTCATCAAACAAACTCAGTTCCCCTGCACAGCTCTGGGATCAGATCATCAATAAAACATGTATAGATAAATGGTTACATTTATTAGCAGTGGATAACTGGTTGAAATAAGTAGCTTCAAGTAACTAGGTTACTTAAGGACTAAGGTGATGGATGGTTAAAAATGCTAAAAACTGTTCAGTTTCTGCCCCTCCACGTTGTTGTGCAAATGCAAACTTGATCAGATTGACTGAGTAGTGATGATTTAATTGTGTAAATATATAGAATATATAACAGTATTTAACTTTTTTAAAAATCTACAAATAATGACTTGTATATTAACAGTGTATAATAATACTAACATTCTTTCTGTAAAAAAATCTCACAGGAGTCATGGACGAGACAACTCCATTTAATACAGTATATTAAATGACTAGTTTGTTGTAGTTCCCCTGTTCAACTGACCATACATAATCCTTTTCAGACTTAGCACATCCATTTCAAAAACATATTGACATTAAGTGATTGACTGAACGGAGGGGCTGCTAAGCACGAAGGAATAATGTTAGATTAAAAGTTCTTATCTCATTTGAGGACTGAATTAATTGTATTTTTTGTATAATGTCATTTCAATATCAACTTTATATTATAGGCCTAAAAAGCACTGAAAACAGGTTTGCATCTTGCAGGACTTAGAAACACTTGCATATGTGCACACATCTATTTGTATGAGATCCATATGAAATCCAGTAAAGATCCCATCAACCATACCCGCAAGGTAGCTCAGTCAAATCCACAATCCTCCTGTTCCATGTTTAGCCCCGTTCACAGAAAGGTGGTTTAGAAAGGAGAGGCCCTTCCTGACAGTACTGCGTTCCTCCCCATGTTTCATGTCTGTCTCTCTTTTGTAAATGTTAACTTGACGGCCTAATGCTAAAAGTGTGATATTAGAGATTTTTGTATGTGGTTAGCTTCTTCTGCTAACCACATTTTAGAGACTCAATCAGCGTGCTGCATGTTTGTAGATATATTTCAGATCACTGAAGAGCTTTTGTGAAGCCTTACAACTGAAAAAAGCTTTAAAACCAGTTTCTAGTGGGCTCTTTCCAGCTCTGAGTATTTTTGAGTTAACAGTGAATGGTTGTCTTCCAAGAGGCTCAAACTCTCTAAAGGCAGGGTATGGGTCCATTCCCATTTCTGTGGTGTAACAGTATATTTGAACAGAACTGATAATATTATTATATTAATAAACTATTGCACACTGGCATGCCTGTAAATAAATTGAATACAGTCCAGTACACTCAGTTTTATTGAGCACATAAACCGGTCGCATTACAATTGTTCTCTTTGTGATAATAAATGAGAACATTTAGCGCCTTTTGCCTTTCTCGTTATGGAATACGGGTGTTTGAGGCTTCGGTCAGGCCCACATAATTTGATTAAATTAGTCTGATGTTTCAGTGGAAGAATACAGTCTATAGATTCAAAAGGGATCAAAGTGGGCTTTGTGCCTTAAATTCAGACATTTTAAAATGTTTAAAATTGAAATCAGGTTTTTTTGGTTTTCAGAATAAATGTACCGCGTGCAGCCAAATAACCAGACACACTTTAAGCAGAAGCTATAGCGTTTGTCTAGTCCCTGCTCAAAAGCAGGTCAGAGATCATTCAGTTAATGGGCTATAGAAGTCCGCCAAAGATCAATTTCATTCACATTTTGGCATAGCAGAAGGAAAGTTATGAGGCAATATTAAATGGATGTAAGTGACATGAAGTCAGGAGTTCCTACCCAACCGAAGACTATTAGATCAGTGACGTGGAACTACAAACTAAATAATCCATATTTTATAACCACTGTGTGGTATCCTCAGTTTACGTCTGAATATGGTTTAAAATGACACAAAATGCAGCTTTGCTTCCTTCTCTTCAGTTCTTGTGTTTTGTGTCCTATACTGAAAATATTCTAAATAACCCCGTGACGGCAAATATTTGTTATAATGAAAGGACTGACAGTGATGAGCAAATGGTAATCGGTGCTCTTTTGACTCTTCTAATTTCCTCTTCATCCTTCTACCCATGTATGCCCTCCTCCAACTTTCCCCCGCCTGACACTCACTCACCACCAACAGTCAGACCAACAGTCGTGACTCATGACAACATTTTCTCCACGTAGGAGTGCGTGGTACACAGGTAGTGACACGGCATTCGGCTGCGTGTGTGACACCAGATACAATGTAAACATCATGCACGTTATAGATTGGACAAAGTAGGAAAATTACCTCCAACGCATCCTTCCTGCCGTCTTCTTTCACAACAGTTTGTTCTGTGTTCAGTTGCAAGGTCAGCTCGTAACACTCTTGAATATCTGTGAGAAAAAAATATAATATAATGAGCTTCTTTGTTCTTTACAAACGGATGTTTGCACTTTTTTTCTACTCTGTAATATTTATTTCTGTTCATATGCTCGCAGCCTTCTAAAGTACACTGCTTTGGTTGTGTAAAAGAATCCAGCGCGATCAATCATGGACACATTGGGAGAGGTTTTCCTCAGCGGCGCACTGGGTGAAAACGTGGGGGTGAGAGTCGTCTGTTTACATGGAAGTTATGTCTCCACATTTGCAAGTGCTCTTCTTATCTTGTTTCTGAACTCTATGACTCAGGTAGTGACTGAGTAAATCATCAACCCAGTGTCTACAAGGCCCACGTTATAATATTTCATGCTACCTGAACAACATTTCTCTACCTTTTGATTCTTTTAGTTCAACATCATTGTCGATCAAATACACTAAAGGGCATTTCCAGGCTTGTTGCTTTTAAGCTCCAATTTAGGGTGAGAGTACATGAGATTCTACACATGTTGGATAAATGTAGACACTGCCCCCAGTTGAGTAGTGGGCAATCCATACCCTGGGACATGCTTTGATTAGAGAGCATTTGAAAGGGAAGTCTCACATTTAGGGACGTAAGACGACGCTTGAAACTTGATGTGCAGAATGTGACTTTCATAAACATTTTTAATAACACACCATATTATACATCTAAGGGTGTAAAAGCAAAAACAATTGTTCTGTGAGGCTGCACTTTTGTTGAGCTGAATGCTAACGTCAGCATGCTAACAAGCTCAAAAAGACAATCATAACATGCCAGTGTTTGTTTAGCAACGGTTTACCATGTACACCATCTTAGTTTAGTACTCTATTAAAGTACCACAAAACACTATGAGAAGAACACTATTAGCGCTTACATATCAACGTGTCTTTTGAAGTTTTGCATTTCTTTTCAGACTCATCTCTGTTCCCCTCCCTTCTCTTCTCATCTCCACTCATCAACTCCAGGCTCATTGTACGCCCATGTCCTGTGGTCACCTATTGAGTGGCAGCCGTTTGATGAGAATGCACTGGGACAATTTTGCTGATGTCACACACAGGACTGGTTACTGCACTGTTGACATAAAAGGGTTGCTGGAGAGTTCCTCAACTTCCCAAAGTTCAATGTTAGGACAAGGTACACAACACATTTGAGATGGACAACACACAACGAAAACATAATACATTAAAAAATAAAAATAATTTATTATTCAATTACTTTGAACCTTTTGTTGAAGCACTCAAAGAAAGTTATCTATGTATATGTATGTGTGTGTGTGTGTGTGTGTGTGTGTGTGTGTGTGTGTGTGTGTGACAGAGAGATAAGAGTCAGTATGTCCCGACAAGATACTGTGAGAACAAAAGTGTAAGAATGGACCATGTGACTCATCACTGTGTCTGAATGTGGAGGAGTGAAGCCATGTGTGGGCAGAGCAGTTTGATGCCCAGCTGACTAAAGAGCAATCTCCCTCACACAAACTCTTACAGGCACGAATACACACACACACACACACGCACACACACACGCACACGCACACGCACACGGACGCGCACAGCTTTGGGGCCTGCCTGCATGTACAGACTTACATACAGGCACAGGCACACAAGTAAATACTCCGATGGTTTCAGATGCAGTACGTAATGTGAAATTGCTTATACAACTTGATTTTTTGATCTGTGCCTCGATGGACTGGCGGCCTGTCCAGGGTGTCCCCTGCCTTCGCCCTATGTCAGCTGGGATAGGCTCCAGCGCCCCCGCGACCCTAATGAGGATAAGCGGTATTGAAAATGGATGGATGGATGGAGAACAAAAAGAGTTTTCTTCTAATATTCACTCTTCTTTTAGGTCTGGTTTAAGAAGATATTTGTCTCTTACGCTGCAAAACCAATGCTCCACTATGTCAGTCCCTGAGCATGTAGTGTACAGTGGGTTTATCGCAGCTGATAAATGGTGAGGTCGATGGCTATAAAACCAAAACAAAGCGGTGAATTGTAGAACCAGGCCATAATTCTCTGAGGGTTTATCCCTGCGAGCCACACCTTAGACATATATTGAGTCATTTGACTCATTGTTCCTATAAAATAAGCTTGTTAGTTATGCTTTAAATAAGTCTCGAGAATGTTGCATCGGCAATGTAAGTCTTGCAAGATTTGCTCTTCAGCTGCATCCCGGACACCTGGCTTGCTTTCACACATCTAACACTTCTAATTACATCGTTTGCAATCTATTCCTGGCAGAGGTAACAAAACAGAGAAAATTGCTCAATCAGGTCTTGAGGTGTTTTGAGAGCCAGATTTGGAGTCACACAAAGTACAGAGAGTTTTGGTCTTACAACTGTGACTTTCCCAAAAATGTTTGAACTCATCCAACCCTCACAGACCACGTACATTCCTGGCCATAGAACAAACTACATAATCCAAGCCAGAAGTCTCTTTCACAGGACTTATTACCAGATCTCTTTTTGATGTAGGGACTATTTTAGGATGTTCTGGTCAGAGCTCTAAGCCATTTTGTCACAGTCATAGGGTTCCTGCACCTTCTCCCTGTCATACAAAGACTCTGCATGCAGATCAGTGTGTTTGTGTGCTGTTATAGGCCTCTCCTATTTGTCATGTACCTATTCAATTGGACTGAAGTCATCTCTGCGTTGCCTGCCTGGGTGAATCATACAACAAAAACAAAAAAGAATGTGCCCCTGGTTCTTTACATGATGATGAGCAAGCCACAGCTCACTAGAATAACATATTCACAGAAAACTAGGTCACAATTTCAAGGCAGGGCAAACAATTCCCTCCCTTGTGACTGCCTCGATGAAATATTCCCCAGACATTTAGGGTCTTCTGTAATTTAACGTGCGTCTGTCTGTATGTGTGCCCCAACTCCCTGTAGCCCCCCCATGCCTCCCACTGCATGTTTGTATGCTGGAACAAAGAGGTGGACGCACAGTTAAGGCAACCTTTGTTCGTGACTGTGCAACCATGCAGACATCCAATCAAGTGGCCGGTCCTGAACCTTCCCACACGGCATCAAACTCCGCTTTACTTCCCACAGTGCATCAAAGCCATAAATCTTGCTCGCGAAATGTTGTTGTTTTGTACATTTTTGTCAGAGCCCAAAAAGTTTACGGCATCGTCGGCTCCGCTCAGAAAGCACTCCACAAAAACAACACAAAATGGTCCGAACCAAATTGCTTCACATGGCCCTGAGCATGCCAAGGCAAGCACAACCGGAGAGGATAAGAGAATGAGTAATGTTTATACAGCACTGTATTCCTATTAGTGCTGTGAACCGGCTGCCCTGATGAGAACCACATGTTCAACGAAGCCCTGCACCTGAGACACACCGACCACAGGCCTCCTCTGCCTCTATCCTCACACTAAACTGCTCTCGGCATAACGGCCGAGAGCAGTTTATTTTCCTGTCAGGCTCTGGCTCGGCAACCCTGCCATTCTTCGTGAGGAATGTTTGGAATCCTCATTTAGAAAGCAAATTCTCTCTGAGTCGCCCTCTCTTAACCAAATAACCAGATATAGTACATCTAATGTCAATAGTTATCAGATAAATATCATATATTATTTTTCAACGATTCATATTTAGGTACATAAATATTGCTTAATGCAATTGTTCAATAAAATAAATAAAAACAGTGCCAATACTTGGAGATATTGACAAGTTTTGAGTGTGTTTTTTTTATGGCTTCGCCCCCTTCAGGGACAGAGACTAGTAGAAATCCCTCCGGCGATACAAGGTGCAAGTGCTTTTCCTCAAGGACACCAGCATGACTCGTAGTTCGATGTGACCTGTGGCATTGTTGGCGATCCCAGCTGTAGCGGGCTACAGTGAAGATAGCATAGGAAACTAGATGAGCTAATGAATCTATTGGTGCCAACGATATCATGCGAGCTTGTCGGGAAGCAGCTGAACTAAGTTAGGCTACATTTTGGCAAAGGGTCCCTTGACCTCTTACCTCAAGATATGAATGAAAATGGGATCGTTAAGTACCCAAGAGTCTCCCCTTTACAGACATGCCCTCCTTATTCTCATCACATGCAGTCTGGGTCCAAAACAAAGCAGTTTTCTGCATCAGTATAAATGTGTTATTTTCATCTCTTCTCCATATAACACCTTGTGGGTGTATGCCTCTGCCAACATGTTGCAGTTTACATCCATGTCTGTCCAAAATGTCATCAGTTCTTAATTTTATCCTATTAGATACTTGTGTAAATTGTCATAATTAGCGTATGAATTCTTGTTTTTGGACAGAAATGTGTGTTTTCATCGTGACCTTTGACCATAAGTTTCAGACATTTCTGCCAAATCGCTCAAGGTGTTCCTGATATATTGTGTTCACGAGAATGATCACGGTGAACTAGTCCTTTGACCTCTAAAATCACTTCATCCTTGAGTCCTGAAGAACGTGGTGAAAATACTGGTGCAATTGGTACAAATAATGAACATAAAGGTCTTGTATAGATGCAAAAAGAAGCTTCTTCAAACGGTTGCTTTTAGCTGAGTGATTATAGGTCAGTAAATAACTTACAATGTCAATGCTAGCAGACTAATGTTTAGCAGGTCCATGTGTAGTGACTATCATGTTCCTCATCTTAGTTCAGCATGCCAAGATCTGATAATGAGTATTAAACCCAAAGCACAGCTAAGGCTGATGAGACTGTCAAAGGTTTTGCAAGTATTTGGCCAAAAACTACATTTTTTTATAAATTCAAAGTTGACCTGATAATAGTGCTAGATGAGAAGTCGGATAATCAACACATTTATTCCTATTTATCCTGTTAGGTACATGAATGTGTGTTCCACATTTCGTGTCAATCTATCAAATATTTGTTGAGCCGTTTCACACAAAAAGAAATATCAGAGGATCACCATAATCTGGATTTAAAGAACAAAACACATATCTATACATGTTTTTGATTAGGGATATCAGCGATGATTACTGATTAATGTAAATGATTAATATCCTAGCAGCTGATAACCACCAACAGATAAATACCATGTGGTCTCATGATATTTCTTGACTTTATATGTTGATGAGGAAGGTCTAAACAATGGATTATTGGATACTACGGTCCAACAAATATGCCCCAGTTGTGTCTTCCTGATTGGTCAAATGAAGGCTGCTTATCTTTGCTGCATTTGAAGAAGCCTTTGAGACATATTCGGTCTTGAAATATGGACTTTGAACAATGGGATACAACAAATGAGCCCCTACCACTGACTTCACTGTGGGGGACAACAAGCAAAGACAATAAGATATCCTGTCTTCATTGCACTACAAACTATGCCTGTATATCATTCTGATTTATTCTGTTAAAATGGTACTAAGCATTAGACAAACAAACAAAGAATATGATAAAAGTGGGTTCACTATTACTTCAGATAAATCACTGGTAAAAACTGTCATACTGTATTTCTTTAAGTGCTGCCTGAGCATGCCCTCCCCCATAGCTGCCCAGCAGTGGGTCAGCAGTAGCAACAGCAGACCCAAGGGCAAGCATCGTTATAACATGTCTGTGGTAATTAGAAGGACCACTCAACCGTTGGTTAAACTGAAGTAATGTGCATTATCTGCTTCAAAAAGAACTCTGATTAACATTGGCTTCCCTGAGCTCTTTTTAAAAACACCAGACTTGAAGGTGTAGCTGGTTACACAGAATAATAGTGACTCTTCAGTGTCTCATTAGAAGCCGCACACACTTCAGAAGGCTTTTAGGAATAGTTATACAAGTTTAGAAAGCAGCAACTTTAGGAGATGACTCTAGCCTTGAGGTAATGGTGAATCAACCGTTTCAGTTTTTCAATCATTAATAACATACGTTCATGAGAAATATGGTACAAAAGAGGCCATTTTGTCAAATTCAAGGGAAGAATTGTGCTTTCAGTGTGAGCTTATAACAACTCAGTCTATAGATAGACTGTGTTGCGGTTGGCTTTATTTCATTACAGTGTGAGTAAGTTACAGAGGAAACCTTTGCGAGGCAGACTGAAAGGCCTCTTTCATAAGACTTAATTGGAAAACATTAAGACCCAGTTAACTTCCCGTACAAATGAATACAACCTGACCCTGTCTACATCCTGTGTCTACCTGCAGCCAATCATATGACAACATAAATCAGACTATATAAGCTACCCTCACTAACTTCAGTGTAGCAAACCATAAAAACCAAGTTGGTGAGGAGGGTGCGAACAGGAATAATTGTTTAGAAAGTGAGCATTGAGAAAACTCTAATGTAATTTAAGCTAAAAGGTCAGAGTTTCGAAAGACTCCCTTCTGGAAAACAAGCTGTTTTACAGTGTTTTTCTTACCAAGAAGGGCATGGAACAGCTGACTGCCCAAGATGGAAGAGACTTTGCCCACACTGTTCTTCAGGGCCTGCTCCTCTGGACTGGTCAGGTTGGCCTGGTAGCATCTGAGTAGCTCCACTGCTCGTTCTGTGTCTGCCAAAATAAATACATCACTCAGAACAACAGCAGCAAATAACCTACATATATTGGTATTCATTGTTGACCGGGTTATTATTATTCTCATAAACTTGGGTTACAATTAATATTTGTTGTAGTGCACCCAAATATCAGTTAATCCAAGGATAGAATATGAAAATTGGATGGGATACCACCTCCTCCTCCTGTTAAGGCTGCAACTTGCGATTATTCTTATTATCAACTATTACACTGATAATTTGATAAACTGATCTGATTGATCATTTGCTCGAAAGAAAATTGGGAAAAGTAGAATTGCACGTTCCCAGAGGCCTTGGTGACTTCCTATAATATATGTTAAAAAATGTTAAAATATTCAGATTAATGACTGTACAGCTGGAGCAGTACCCAGTGAATGTGTGCCATTTTGACTCAAAATGTTTACAGTTTACCAATTAACACAATTGTTGAAGAATAAATTTCTGCCAATCCACTAATTATCTATAACATGTATAGAGATTCAGATTGTTATCCAATCAAAGAATGCAGCAATCCTAAAAATGTAAAGGTGTCCTGGAAGATTAAATATCATTATACATTAAAGCTTCAACTTAATTTATGACTATCACAGACCGAAGTGTCTTAGCAAATATGGGATTTTACATAAAATATCAAAATAATAATTATTTAAATGTGACTTAAAGTCAAATGCAGCACTGGTGTTTGTTACATTCCCCATGCAGAGCACATTAAAAGGTATGTTCTCTTGCAACACGAATGTACAGCTGGTTGTTGAACCTGGTGGGTGGTGAGGAAAACAGCACAGAGATGATGCACGTCACCGAGGTGAAGCTACAACTTTACAGTTCCCTACCTGATCCTGAACATTTTGATCGAGAAGAAAAATCTCAACAGTAAGTTTCTGCCCATAAGTTGCAAAAGTCTTTAGTTACAGTATTTTATATTTGTATTCCCTTTCAGACGGGATTATAACTGAGGTTAGTGAGCCAGTTAAAAGTCGTGCACAAACTTCCATGAACGTTAGTTTACGTGAACGGTACTCACCATATTTATGCACCATGGTATGGCCACCTCCAAAAATAGACATGTAAATAACGGTTTTGAGTGTGTGTCTTTTAGGAGAAAATATATATATATAATTATAGTAATAGTCCCGGGTAGTTATCCAACCGTAACTGTCGCCTCCTTCACAAACGAGTGAGACGTTGAGTTTAAAAGCCAGTCGCGAGACACTCCCCGTTGGTCTGAGAGTGCGGCGGTCAGCAGCGGTGCACTCCGCGCTGGGTTAAGATTTGAGGAGACGGTTTACTTCATGTTAACTTTCCAGAAGTTTTTGGGCAAACGGCCTCGCAGCGTGACATGTTCCTCCTCCCCTCACTTAAACTCACGCACACACATACGCCTCGCCTCCTCTGAAAACGTCCCCATGGCCTCATTGAGACAGTGTAATGTTAATGTTAATACACTACCTCAGCTTAGATTATCTATAGCATGACATCCTCATCCGTTAATAATATCTCAAGAGAAACATCTTATTCTGCGTTAACCTACATTGTTCACTGATCTGCCTCAAGGAGCCTTTTTTCCAAATGTTTGCGAAGTGTGCCATCTAGTGGTGCTGTGGGACAGGGCGTGGGGACCACAGGTTCAAGGAGAGCTAGTTTACAGCGTAATGTGAAGGGAACACAAATCCAGTCTTTTGAGACTCCAGAGGGAGCTATCACAACTCTGATGAATTGCCTCAAGTGAGCCAGAGTCGGTTTACGTTGAGGACTACAAGTTTGGACATGACCAAACATGTTGGGGGTGTGGAGTTAGACCTCTTACCAGACCCCTGTAGCCCGCTCTTCATCTCGGATGGAGGCGAGCAGCTCCAGGCGACGTTAGCTGCTAACTGCTAGCTTAACACCGAATCGAATCTCCGAACTAACTGTCGGCGGTTGAGTTGCACTATGGGTAATGTAGGCGCCAGGCTTTTGGCAAGGAAGAATGACATCTCTGATCCTGCTGCATCGGTTTTTTTATTGTCCATTGCCAGTCATAATATTGGTGGTCTGAGGCAACAGAGACTGATTTTCTTTTACACATGGCGATATCCGTGGACATGTTTCAGATGAGTCAGAAGGTGAAGTGGGAACGACTGCATTGTGTGGAGGGAACACATTGATTTAACTATTTATCATATGAGTGAGGATATTTAGATATTTGACTCAAGTAAAGTGCAAATGCCACAATGTAAAAGTAAAGTGCTGCTTTCAATGAGTACGGAGCCAAATCCAGGCCAATAGTTTTGCTCGTTTGAAAAAAAGATTTGAACCTGAAAATTCAAGTTTTGGTCTTGAACATTGAACAATTCAACAATGTATTCGAAATAAAAATAACTGTATGCAAAGTTTTGTTGGTTTAAATATAATTTAGATTCTGTTATTGTTATCAAGTATGGTCTAAAACAGCTCGCTAAACATAACTTAGTCACTTGCGTCAATTTTGTTTACAGCCAATCCCGTGAATCTGTCGTATCTAAAGTAGTGAGTCATAATTTCAATGCAATGCAGTTTAGGCAGGCCCTCAGCCTTCTTTGTTAAACTGTCACTCATGATACCACGCCCCTGTAGTTGAAACAACGCCCCCCACGCCAGATCCCTGCCGAAAGTCTGAACCTGAAAAAAAGATTGAAAATATCAAATCTGCTACTGAAAAAACTGAATCTAAATTATATTTAAACCAACAAGACTTTTCATATAGTTATTTTTATTTCGAATACATTGTTGAATTGTTCAATGTTCAAGACCAACACTTGCATTTTTAGGTTCAAATCTTTTTTTCAAACGAGCAAAACTATTGGCCTGGATGGCTCCATAAATGTGTACATAAGTAGAACTATTATCAGCTAAATGTAAAAAAAAAAAAGTAGTAGTACAGTACCTACACATTGTGCAGGTAAAATGTGCTCTGCCATTTATTTCTGTATTTCTAGTGAAAAGGCAGAGTGCAGAAATATGTGACCGTTTCATTTGTTTTAATAATACGGAAATAAAGAAACAAAAATATGTATGTAGTTAAGGATAAAATACACAGACACAGGACAGTGTAGAAAATAGTCATCGTGCTTTTGCTTCAGTGTACAGCATATACACATATTTCCAGCTATGATACAATCAGACAACAGTAGCAACAGAAGAATGATTAATACCCAGTTAACCAGTTAAATCTATAAACAGAAACAAAAGAGTAAAACAGCCATCCAGTGGCATGCTGCCAATATTTGGTTAATATCTTATAAGTTCTGAAAGTTCTTGGCTTGAGAATACAGTGTATGGTTATCTACATTAACTTGCTTTCTTACTGGTCGAGGTCCAAACCATTGTGGCGGTGCAGAGAAGGATCTATGTCATTTTTGTGGCAGAAAAAGTCGGGCAAACTACCCGGTGGATAAGAAGGGAGACAGTTCTTTCTCGTTCCAGGTTGAAGTATTGTTTCTTTGCCTGTCTGTCCCTGTGTAGAGTAACAAAAAAAGCTATGAAAACAGACAAATGACTATATTTTAAGTTGTTATAGATTTGTTTATGGTTGATAAATAATGTTCTAATAATTTCTAGATCAGTTGTAAACTATTAATAAGAACAACATTTGGGGAACCGGGTTGTAATTTTTTTAAATTTTGCTTTCTTTTTGGGAATGATGACATTATAATATTAAATTTATTTCTCACTGTCTACAAAACTTTGTTCATAAATATTTTAATCATTCAAGTCTTCATTTTTAATGTTTGGAAACAATAATGTAAATGTTGACAAGTTGTTAATAAATTGACCAATGTAAAGGTCTAACGTTCCAAGTAAAAATTTTGTTTTACAACCAGGCAATCCAACATGTGATATTGATAATAATGTATTCACAGTTAATTGAGCCATAGTTACAGTTTTTACACCTCTTGTCCATTAGCTTGCATTATAACATATTCTAAAGAAGAATACAGACAAACATTTTTTTTAATTAATTTTCCTATTTTCGTTGCATTAACCCGTTATTAACTTCAAGTCAAACCCAAAGGATAGATTGGATTAATATCACTACTTTAATTTGTTTTTAATGAGGAACATGAATTCATGAATATCAATGATAATTGATCAAAAATTAATCAAAATATAAACTGCGTTCTGGAACACTGTGCGCAACACCCAATTGTTAATACTGTTAATACCGGAAGTCTTTTTTAGTATCATTGTCATTAAGGTAACTAACACTGAAACAATTACTCGGTTAATAAGTTAGTACATCAACAGAAAATATTACTAATAATCATAATCAATTAATCGCTTAAGTCATTTTTCAAGCAAAAAGGCCCAAACTTCTCCTGGTTCCAGATCTGTTGATTTTCATTTTATTTTTATGATACTGAAATGAAAATATTTTGGTTTGGGACAACAAATTTGAAGAATTTGCCACGGGATTTGGGAAATGTTGACTTAATAGACTTAAGGATTTATTGTGACAATAATCTGTGCATAGATAAATAATGAAAACAATCATTAGTTTGCAACCCTAATGTTAACATATTGAAATCGTCCGGTACCTTTTCTGTCACAGAAACGCGTTTTCCTGTCAAACAGTGACGTGGATGAGTTAGTCTATTCACATTCATCAACATTTACAAAAGACTCAAATGTGTGCGCCGCTTACCACTTCAAGATGAAGAGTGCCGTCATTATCAGAATAGATACAATGTCCACTGTAATCCATATTATTGTGTAAGTAAGAGGTGCCTGTGACACACAAACATGTGGTGTTACCAAAACAACCAGAAAGGGAAGTAAAGCGCGCGCTCCTGTTCGTGCAGCTGTGTGCATTGCTCACCATGACCCAGTCGGGCCCGTCCATGTCTTTGAGCAGGTGGCAGGAGTTGGTGGTAACAGAGCTGGCGCCCGCACACCACAGCAGAGAGAAGAGCCAACCCTCATTAACCACCCACAGGTTCACCGTAACCCTCCTGCTCCTAAGGTGCCTGAGGTGTAGAACTTTGTTGAGGTTACAATGTAGGTGAACGAAGACAGAAGTATATTGGAAGACAGGAATCTATGGAAAGCAGGACAGTAATGATGTCTGTATGCAGGTCTGTATCTGCATATGTCTGTTTTGTAAGTATGAATGTCTACGTGCATGCTGATGTACATACGCTCCTGTTGGTATTTTCTTTTTTTTGGTGTCATTATAAATATGATCACACTTTCCTTATTTTTGCATTGGTTTAAAAAACCTAATTAATAGAAGCTATAAATCATATGAAAAGCATACAGTATTTCTGCTTGCATGGATGGACAGGGAAGATACATACTTATGTGCATATACCCACCCTGCCATCACAAGCATCCTGATCCCTAACCAGACACACATGTATCCCACACACAATTTCATTATGACTAAATGCATGTGATCAAAGATAAGATTACTTATGTTTATGTAAAAACAGTGCTAACCTGTGCTGTCCAGTGATTTCCTTTTTTTGTAGTTCACTTTCTCAAAACATGTTGCTGCACTGCGTTTCATTTTTGTCCTTCTTTGTCTTAGTATGCCACGCACACACTTTTAATTAACACACGGCTGTCCATGTCTCCTGGCACCACCATTTAGATATAATGGGTGTGTTTAGTTTCCCTTTACCTGATTTCTTTTGAACTAAACTTGCTGTATTTCATATTCAGGTGGTCCCCTCCTTTGTTAAGCATAACACTTTCGTTGTCATAAATCTGGGTGAAGCCTGGAGCAGTCTTATTTACATATTCTCTTTCTGCTGGAGGAAGCCAGAGGACCTGTAAAAAGAAAGAATAACAAAAAGAATAACACCGTAACAAAATATGCATTATCATGAGCTATCTGAAATTTGATTGGAATTAAATATATCAGACGTGCCAGGCTTGGGTCAATGCCAGAACTCAAGATGGTGTTGACTGTGTCCACTGTGTCATTTTCCTGGTTGGAGCTATATAGGTCAAATAGCACTGAGACGTTGTGCTGCTTGGCGAGGTGAAGGAGCTGGAGCAAGGAGGGAATGGTCTGATTTCTGGCAGTTTCCATCTCCTCTTCCGAGAGCTTGGACACTGAATGGAAAGGATCTGTCTAGAACGCCAGACAACACATCCTGTAACTGTGGCATGCAGCATGATAGCACATACATGTTTACGAGTCAGTGTGTGTGGACAGGTATGTGTCAAAGCTCTGCCCTCACCTTTAGGAACCATTCACCTGCATTCAGACTCTGTAATTCCTTCCAGGTCAGGTTGGTGCTATGGCTGAAGTCTTTATTGGGAAACTTCTCTTTGACATTTGTCGTTCGCCGCAAGAACCCAGGGTTATTGTCATGCATTAGGAAGGGAATTCTGTCTTTACTGGGTTAGAACAGAAAAAAATATCCTCTGTGAGGCCGAAACAATCAAAAGGTGCATTATGCAATTTGTGACCCGTATTGTCTTCTGTGGAGAAAGGATCAGAGAGAAGTAACTGATCATAGACCCTTCCCCTATGAGGATGTTGTCACTCAAAGTCACCCCTTTATCCAAGTCTTGTACATGGACAATCAACTGGTGAGGATGCAGACTATCTGTCTGTCTCTTGCAGCTGCAGCATCAATTCTTTAAGCATTATATTGTGAGAATATTTAGGGTTCTCATTTCATGTCAGCCAGACATGGGGTGCGTTCCAATACCAAAATATTTATTACGCCAGAAAAACATTCAGTATGTCCCAATACATAGTATGTAAAATGCAGTATGCCAAAAATAAGAATGCTTTTCTGGTTGTTCTGACCTACAATTCTCTGTGTTGCGGATATTTGAGAAAGAGGGTAAAATGTTATGACAACGTAGAAAGTCCCAATTGATTCAGTTTTAATTTCAACCAGTAAAGTCTGTCCTACAATTAGAGAAGCCAAGATAATGAAATGTGACAATAGCAACAGTAACTAACGGTCAGTTAGTGCGATGGGTCTGTAAAGATCACACCGTGTTCACTGAAGTCACGTACCTGAGCTGTACGTCTGTCTCAAAGGCTGTCACTCCGCACGCGATGCTCCTGTTGAATGACATCATGGTGTTCTCCGGGGCCAGCTGAGCACAGTGAGGACAGATGGGTGAGACAAACTCATGTGCTTTGGCTGATAAACCCTAAAGCTAAATGAACGCACACAACCGTGTTAAGCTGAGCTTATTGGGGACCCCAGAAGCACAGCAAACTAGCGAGGACAGTGCAGCATATCGATGGCCAACATGCAAAACCTCCTCTCTGAAAAATGAGCCAGGAAAAGTGGGGAAAACTGCACTGTATTTTTTTGTATTATGTATTGGGTATTCTTAACACATAGCATTCTGCAAGACAACAAGTTTCATTTTTTTATTCACAAAAAAGTAAATTTTTCAGATAGGAGTTTTTGCTCTTCGGCAAATAATTGAACAAATCAAATAACAATATAATATATTGACAACAGAGCTTTATGTGTTGTGTAACTTGCTCTGGATGACAGGAGATGAAGATATTTGCATGGATGCAGAAGTCATTTTTATATTAGACTCGCTTACAAATTATCAGTTTGACATTTTGGGAAATAACTTGTCTGTCTGTCCTTTAAATAAAATAATAAGCTACAGCCAGAGATGGTTGGAAACAGCTAGTCTGGTTCTGTCTAAAAGACAAAAGAAAATCACCTACCATTATCAATAAGAGCTTAATAATAAACATGTTAAATAGTTTGATGTGTTCAGAAAACAGAAGTAAAAATAAATTTGAACAAATTGTATTAACCTTCTTATCTCACTCGCAGCAAAAAATAAAAGCAAATAGCATACGTCTCAAAATGTCAAACAATCCCTTGAAATTACACATCTCTCCGGCCACCACATTTACTGCTGCAGTTGGTGATTAGCTTCATTGATAACATTATCAAAGAAGCTAATTTGTGTGGTATTCATGTTTTAAAAAAAAAAATGTTATCATGTTTTATATCCCTTAACCTGTGTGTCTCTGAGAGTTCGATGTTAACTGGCTGCAAGACCAATTTCCCCTCGAGCACAATAAAGTTAAAGTTGAAAAATAAGTTGAAAAGAAGCACAAAACAATGCAAGGTGGACCATGTGTGTACTTTTAGGGTGTAGTCAAGTAAAACAGGATGCTCACCATGGGTGCGCCGCGGTGACCAAAAAGCTTTGGTTTTTCAGGTAATTTGTTCGGCTCTATCAGACAAGGGGAGTGGATGCACAGGGGACACAGGAAGATGGCTGCTGACAGCACCACAAATATCACTGCAATCAGGAACTTAGACCCTGGTGAGAACAAACGTCAAACAATAAGATCATTCTCTTCAGCTGTTTACACTGTGGTGAGTCTGAAGAGAGGGCTGTACAGAAGGCAAGTGGGAGTAAATAACCAACATTGTTTGTTCTGTGGTTGTATCACAAATATCTTTCATCAGTCCTTTTATCCTTTTCCCCTCGCAGATATTGACACATGAATAGTTCTGTATACTTATACTTATAACTTGGTAAAGCGACAGCCATGTGTTAAAATACATATGTGAAGCTGATCAAAGTGTGCTTTTAAATGACATCTGATGACATACATTTCCCCTCGGCCATGTGGAAGCCCTGGAAGACAAACAAGCTCAGCAGGGTCAACGCTGCAACAGCACCAAACTGCAAGAAAGGAGCTGTGGCCTACCAGGAGGCCGACACGCACATCAGAAACACATGAGGTACACAAGACAACTAAACAAACCAAAAAACAGGCATTTACTTCCCAAAAACAAGCCTCACTGTACCTGCAGTGACAGAGGAACAGTCGGCCATTCTCTTTGCCACTTGAGGCAAATTCCTGTGACTCCAAAAGTGATGAATATTACGCCAAAAAATAAGAAGATCTGTGTCGAGAAAACGTACAAATAGCACACTCAACAATTTGAACACTCTATATAGATGATGCATAAGGTTGGGTGGATAAATGTGTACCTTGTGTAGCCAGTGTAAGTTGAGCGGCTCCCCTAAGGCAACTTGGACCAATGCAAAGAGCTGTAATGAACGGTACGGAATTATGAAACTATAACTTACTACTATGGTTGAAGAATGATTTAAGCATCCATAATATCTGGTTATATATAGTACATGGTAAACAAAAGCTATCTAATGTTTGTTATTTAGCTAGACTTCATGCCAGTAATGAACCCCTCCTATAATATTCTGCAGTCACTGCATCCCAACCATAAGTTTTCAACATCACAGAATCAACATACTCACCAGCAGCAGAACACAGTAGCTGGTTAGCACGGCAGAAATGATAATCAGCACCATGAACCAATTCACCCATCGTTTCAGATTTGCGAAGCCCTCCCTGATAATAGAACAAAAGAGGGCAGCACAGGGTCAGCGGAATAAAGGTCACGAAAAAAGAAAGAATGGAAAGAAAAGAAAGGAATCTGGGCTTTTGTGAGAGATCCAACGCGGCTCATTTGTCTGCATGTTTGGGATCACTCACCAGTTAACATCGTCTCGGTCATTGAACGTAACCAGACAGATGTACATCCAGGACAAGGAGAGCAGGGAGACCACGGTCACAACCGAGAACCAACAGAGTGCATGCTAAGAAGGAAAGAACAGGTGAACTATTAATCATTTTCTGATACTTAAAAGCATTTGAGGGTTAATCAAGATATTTTGTATGCTGCCTGTGTGTGAAAGTGAAAGTATGTGTGTGGATTCCAAAGGGAGAGAAGACAATGTTGGTTTTGTGCACAAACAGTCCCTTCATACTCTTTCACTATCAACAACACACCTCTCTGTACACAATTATAGGCTCCACCCCCCTTCATAAGCCTCTTCCATATAAATCCAAAACAAGCTTGCATGTTCACTTATTTTTCTGGGCAGACAGTTTTGCTCATTATCATCATCATCATCATCATCATCATTACATTACATTACATTTTAATATCTGATTAGCTTTCTCTAGAAAAAGGTATCCAGTTACATTTAAAATGCATGTAAAACACGTGATTCGTATAGCAAACCTGTTCATTGGATATGTTTTACATTTCTGAATTCAGTCCGGTGGAATGCTAATCCCCGATTACAGGGATTTGTCAAAATTATGCTCAGTGGAAAAACAAGGAACATGGAGGCTGAAATAGATGAGAACAATTATACCAACCTATAATAGAGAGCTGTGTGAAGGAAATCAAAACACCAAAGACGTATCTCCCTGATGGTCATATTAGAATATATTTACATTTGAAAACTTCAACACAAATACTCACTTTTCTCTTCGGTATACTTGAGTGCTTCCAGTGGCAGCTATATAAGCCTCTGCTGCAAACTCTGCCACAGCTGTCGTCTGGAGACATCGCTTGTCCTCCTCATTTACCGTGTAGGTAAGTGCAGATCCTGTTCAACACAACCTGGACACCTGATACAGCCTGAAGGATGGAGGGAGCCCAGAGAGCGCTTTCTCTGGATGCCAAGGAGAGGCCCGACCGCATTCACCCCTTTAAACCTATGAAGGAGGGGAAAAAAGACGACTGTGACAGAAAGCAAATGAGGGAGGGGGTATCAAGGCAATCCCTGCTCAATGGAGCCTGTGTGCAAAATGGGGTATCGCCACTGGCAGCACTCACAATGGCCAACACCATGGGGTATTGAGAGTTTAGTCCACAGACCGGCCTCACAGTGACGTCACAGTATTGGAGCCTTTGCAACACAAACATCCACAGTGACAGGCACCATCCACGCACAGAGAGGGGGTGGAGGAAATAAACTGTCCGTGAGTAAAGAATAAACATTACTTACATCGTGAAGGACACACTTTGGACATAGATGGCGACTTCATAAATGTTTAGTTTAAAGTAGTTTAGATAGGAACCTCCATGTTGATATGCAGTCTGAGAATAGGGCAAAGCAAGATGCTATAAAACATGTTGGGGCTTATAATCTAGCAGTTGAGCCGGGTTCTAATCACCTCTTCTCTGTCACCCACCAAAAAGGTTTCTATGGTGAAAAAGGTGTAACACGGCCAACGGTTTCTTGTTTGACTTGATTTGACTTGAGGTTTTGCCAGCTATCTTCCCACATGGGTGCTCATTTAGTTTATACTGGCCTATGTTTTGAACAGATCATGCAGGAAAATCTGAGACGAAACTTAACAATCACATTCCAGTCCATAAAATGCCCTCTTAGTATTAAGTAGAGCTTATCATCTAATCCGTGCATGTTTGCACAGGTCCACAGGTGTAAGTGTCACTGATGTGAAACACGAGGTGCCTGGTTTTACTACATATTTTCAAGAGAGTTTTACATCTCAGCAGAATGTTGAGTAATAACTGTAGCATGTGACAATAAACAATATATAAATGGAAACGTCCCACTTACAATCAAAGAATAATTAAATACTTCTTCACGGTTGAGCGCCTTAACAGTGTCATTGTTGTCAAGCACACGAGATGAAAGACATCATTGTTTATTTATTTATTCATACTTCAATTGTCACTCTCCCTTCCAGACATAATCCCACCTATTGCATAAGCACACTTACTAATTTCGTTTAACAATAAAATAAAAGCGCAGCACTGGTCTCTTCGTTGTTCAGCAGATTGAACAATAGCAGAGACACACCGTGGAAATCCACTCTGCCACTTTGGTATTATCAATTTACGCTGGTTGGCCACTTAGACTCTAACTAGTGGGTGCAATAAAAACTGATGAGAGTATCCAATCAAATATTCTTTAAATGAGTGATGTTAATGCCAGGATAAACACATGGAGTAAACCGCCATCACACCTCACACTCATCGTCAACAAGAAAACATGCTGCCCTGCTGGGACTTTCGTTATTACAAACGTTATAACCTCCAACTTTAATTTTCAGCTTCCGTCTTTAGTTTGTAATCCAGAAAGAAAATAAAGTCAATTTCACAAGCTCTCAGTGACCGCTTTCAATAACAGCAACGTAATCAACGTCTCCTCTTTAACAGAAATATGGAATAACAGTAACTGTAAAATCATCTCAACCTTCTACATCACTTAAGACTTACACACCAACATCTTGTGTATTATGTCTGTTCTTTTAGTTGTTATCTCTCTTGTAATTTTATCTTTATTTCACAGCAGGAATAGAGGTTCAAAATGGTTTATCTTTCTATCTATCTATCTATCTATCTATCTATCTATCTATCTATCTATCTATCTATCTATCTATCTATCTATCTATCTATCTATCTATCTATCTATCTATCTATCTATCTATCTATCTATCTATCTATCTCCAACAAAACAAACGAGACTCACCATGAATCACACTGTGTTGTTAAATTCCTCTGTACTGGCAGTGAAACACAGTTGGTGGGAAAACCACTGTGTTGGCCTCCACTCTACTTGTCTGGCATCCTTTCCACTTCAGTGTGAGTCTGTGAACTGAATGAGAATGGTCATACATGAATGGGTGAAGGGATGAAGGGGTGTAGCCCAAACAGAGAGGGAGGATTTGAAACCGCTCAAGTCAAGTAGGTTTCGGAAAGAAACGTGTAGCTTAAAGAAAGAAAACTGAACGTGTACACTGACAGTTCCTCTGCAACAACTCGTCTAGACAGATACTTTGGCTCCTCGTGGTCACAAATCCTATAACAAAACATAATGTGTTCATGGCCATATGAGAAGCCCTGGGTGGACTTATCAAGTTGATAATCCCCGTCATAGGACTGCTTAATGTGATCACGGTTGTTTGGGTTTGTTAAGTCAGATAGCGAAAAGATATCCAAGGTATGTTGAACTCCTTTTGTAGGACACACCTCAGGTCACTTGAAAAGGAACCCTTTTCTTTCAACCATAATTCCTACATGAAACTTCTCACAACAATGACTACAGATTATCTTTCATTATCTGGTTATGATTTCTAGTAAGGAGAAATTAGCCCAATTGCTTCACTGCGACATTAAAGTGATTTATAATATAACATATTCCATTCTATGGAATATGTTGCGGGTTGCGGTGACTCCTCCCTGACAGTAGGTGGCGGTAGTTCACTGGAAACCACGGGCATCGCGTTCATACAAGAACAAGAGCTTCCTGCTCGCCTTCAGACTGGCAGGTGAGACACTTTGTTGTTTTATGGCTGTCACTCTGCACTTTTTCCTACAGAAGTTACGCACTGCATTCGTCGTTATAGTTGAAAAAGATGTTAACAGTGAAAGTTAGTTAACGTGCGACGAAGAGAGCGGAGCAGGCTCGTGTCGGAGTTAACCAGTAAGCTAGCTTTAGCTTCAGCTAGCCTCTCGTTTAGTGTGAAATTATCTCATTTTATCTCCATCGTCTGATCCAAATGGATATCAATAAAACATTGATTTCAGGATTTGCATAATTATCCTCAGTGTTACTCTTTTGGAAACAGTTCATTTTAGTAGCCTGGTGAGTATTCGACAATATGTGATCTGAACGTAACTTGTATGTATTGTTATGTTTGGTCTCTGCTCGTTTTGATGCTGCAGTTTACATTATACACATTTTTTTTATAACAAGCGGTACATTACATTTTAAGGAAGAGCTTTTCATGACGATGTACATTTTTGTCTTTAAGTGTTTTCATAAACAATGGATCAGAAAATCCCTTACGATGACTACCAGCTCCCAGTCGTATTTCTGCCTTCATATGAGAACCCACCAGCATGGATAGCCCCACAGGAGGTATGCCATTTAGGATTAGAACCACACCTGGTGCTTGAATACAAATATCTGACAGGAAAAAAAGTGAACTCGAGGTCCACAGAGGTTTAGTAGCTTTTCAGGTCTTTATCAGGGGATGTGTGGGTGTTTTTCAATTTCTCAGCATGGAGGTTGCACGGATGTCATCACAGGACCTTAGTATGAAACTTCAGTCACATGATAACAGGTGCTTGTATCTGGGGGCGAGATCATAACCCTTGTCATTGTGTAACGGTGAGATGTAAATGGCCTCCTTGATCGTTCTGATCTGTGGTCACAGAGAGTCGATGTAGTCTGTTCCCCATGTGTCCTTGTCCCTGCACAAGAGACCTTTATCGAGGCTGGAAACGCGTCACATTGACTAACACCGATCACAGCATTGACTGGAGAAAGTCATCGATTAGGAGTCAGTGGATGAACGAAAAGATAAATCAAGAACATTTTTCACATCTGACAGACTGTGACGATCATGTAATGCAGTTGAAAGCTTTGCAAAAAGCAAATAATTGGACCTTGAATTAAGATTGTTTGTTGTCTATCTACTATTTTAAGATTCCCAATGTATAGGTTCATAATTTAACTTTCAAACTAAGTGTATATAGCTTTTCCTGCTGATTCAGATGTGTGTAATGTGTGTGTTCTCAATCCTCTGGTTTGTGATGTCCTGTAACATAACTGCAGGTTATCAGATTTAGAAGAATCAGGCTCACAGGGCCTTTATAGATATCATGCACTGTTCTCCTTGTATTTTGTCAGCGTTTCTTTTCTTTGTACATTTTTAGAGGATTCATCACCCTGACTACAACAATGAGCTCACCCAGTTTCTGCCTCGTACCGTTGTACTCAAGAAAACCTCCAGGAGCCCAGCTGGGCTTCAACATCCGTGGGGGCAAGGCGTCACAGTTGGGAATCTTTATATCCAAGGTGTGTGTGTAGCCTGGTGTTTGGTAAGGCTTTTACTTTTTTACTTTTGCTTGTGGTGCTGCTGACTAATTGTTCCCACGTTGGGATTTCTGATTGTGTGTAATGTGCAGGTGGTTCCAGACTCAGATGCCCACCGAGCAGGTCTGCAAGAGGGCGACCAGGTTCTTTCTGTGAATGAGGTGGATTTCCAAGACATAGAGCACTCTAGAGTAAGTAGGAGCAGTGCTTTCACCTTGAGATCCATACAGATAATAATCAACACATTATTATACACTATCTACTACATCTTCAATGTAGTCAATATGTCTGTTTGAAATGAGCCTTTATTTTAGAACACCATTTTAGTATTTTAATTCCCATTTAAATATGTAATAAATGCCTCAATAAGTTGAACAGCTTTTTATATCAGTGATCTTTTTATTATATTGCATTAAGTTCATTCCTTCTTCCTTTTCAGGCTGTAGACATTCTGAAGACTGCGCGAGAGATACTGATGAGGGTTCGCTTCTTTCCTTACAGTAAGTCTTACTCTGGAAAATCATATCAAAAAGTGAAAATGACGGCAATCTCTAACTCACATCAACAGTCTGTACTGCACTCTTACTTTGTCTTTGATGACCAATCACTATTTGTATAACTGCTGAATTCATGTACAGTTATTGACGTGTTTAAATTGTAAGATTAGCCAACTGTGTTTCTTGACTGATCCTTATTTAAAATATAGCCATGAACCAGTATAATACATTTCGATCAACATGACGTGAGCGATTGATAAAGTAGGAAACAACGGACATTTCCACATAATCATTTCATGAATTTGCCAAAGCATTTGCAACTTGCACTTTCAAAAGAAATGAGAAAATTGCTTTTATGATGTGCACACGTGACTAGATAAATGTGGGGATTAAACAAATAATTGTGTGAATTAAAATTCTGATCTGAGAAATGTACTAAAGCGACTGAGAAAAACTGTAAGATGAGTAGAACTTCAATGCCACCTTCTTGGGGACCAACCCTCAGGAAAATGAGCATGTCCGCACTTAACTGGCAGCAGCTGACATCAGCTAAGATAACTATGGCTGATCTCACTGCATGTCACCGCATTATATCGTACTGGGTATGGAAGACAATACTATAATGTTGTGTGTTTTCGTCTATCAGACTACCAAAGGCAGAAGGAGAGGACTGTACATTAGGTGGCAGCAGAGAGGAGGGAGAGAAGGGAGTTGGACAGCTGCGTCACTGCTCATCATTACCCTCCTACAGACTCTGGCCTCCATTCTGTCTCAGCCCCAAGATGACTGATGTATGACTAACAGCCTCCTTCAAAGTCCTCCATGTACGAACAATAGCTACTCTGTTATATACTCAGTTTCTTCTGCCACCCTAATCTACTGGTATACATAACGATTTCTACTCTATCAGGATGTATTCACAGGAAGTGAAGGAAGATACGGTATAAGCAGACACTTAATAGACATTTTACATCATAAATTATGGAACTAATACATATTTTTCTAGTCAACATAAACCCCACATTTGCTTTTCCTCAAGCCCTGTAATTGTTTTTACGGTAGTCTGAGACATATATTTTAATCAAGCACAGAGTAGCAGATGTGTACTGTACACATTTGCCTTCATGACAAAGATATGAAGTAGTCATATGCTTAGTTGCTTATTTATTAGGTACACCTACCTAACACTAACAAATCAGCCTGGATATAAATCATACCGTCATGAAATGTTTAATGTTCAGTTTTTGTTTAAAACTCAAGATCCACTTAGTAGCTTTTCCTGCAGCTTTTCAAAAGCATATCATGCAGTTTTTTTTTTAATGTGTCTTATATTGACAAACTGGTAACTGAGTGTGTACATGTAAAATGTGCATATTTCAGTATGCACTGATACACATGCTACAGAGACAGCCTGACATATTTTGAGAGCAAATGATGGTGCAAGACTTCTGGTAAATATCACTGATCTTAATATCACTGTGAATATACTGTACATCCATTCTAAATATTTAACAAGTTTTTAAAAATTGTTTAATGAATATTAAGGTGTGTAAATATAGTTCAGTGACTGCTATTGTTACTAAATACTGTTGAATGTTTGCTCATGTTTCATACATTTTTATTTTCCGTAACCTGCTTCTGGGCTGAATATTTTAATTTAATGTATGAACTGTGTATATGAGGTGCCAAACTGTTGACAACTATAACTTCTAACATGACAGTGCACCATGCCTTAGTATCATAGTAAACCTGTAATCAGGAGACTGATGTTAGCCAGGATTAAGTCCAACTGAAGACTGTCGGGTATTTCATTTTCAGATGGATACAAGCTCTGGAAGTATAGTTAATTAACATTATAGAAAACATTTGAATACCTCTGGATGTTAATGCAGTGTGCTAGGTAACAGTAGGTTAATTATTTTTGTTTTATCTCAACACTGTCTTCATTCCTTTGTACACTACTTTCATAAATAAATTACTGTTGGTGCTCCATCTGATGATCTTAGTGTTTTTCAGCACCACAATGAACGTAAACAGAAATAAAACCTTTTGAATTCGGGGAAACCTTTTCTTTGTAGTCAGCCTTAACCAGCTGAAAATGGACCGGTTTGCTCTGGTTTAAGTAGCTTAACGTTGTTCCACGTCCTAGGTTGGTTTCTCGCCGAGACTTGATTGTCATCTGAGAGGAATGCAGTCAATGACAGTGATTACATTGGTTAGTTTTTTTTAAGTCAACACAATGCAACATTACACATCAATCTAAGAAAAACCTCATCATTTTGGCCTGCAAGGCTTAATTCCAGGGGCTTTACTTCCAGATCAACTTCATCTGCGGTTACAGAAATTTAAATAAAAGATTCTTCCTTTATGGTCATTCCAATCCTTCAGCTATAGTCATTAAACTGACAAAATTCAAAAAATACATCATAACCAGATTTTCATTCTGAGAGATCAACAACTGATCTGCTAGTCTGGCGTCCGTATAAATTAAAAATAATTACATAAAACCTATGATTGCACAACATCTGAAATAAATACATTGAACCTTCAATCAGTCCTTCTGCATTAAACATTGAAGAAAGAAACAACAGTCGCTCACTAATCATAACTAAACAAACGTAATGGTTAGCAGCAATATGACAGTGAATTGTTTTTGCAATAAGCCTTAAAACCTGAAAAATAAAAATCACGGTCGACGCCCAGAGTGGCTGCACACAAAACCGTTCTACCAAAAATAGGTTTCCTGTTAACAAGAATGTTTCAACTGCGAACAGACATTGAATGTGAATTAAGCTCAGATGCTTTTGATCTGGCATTTAACAAAGAAAAAGTACACATTTCACTGACTCTACTTTCGCCACCAGCTAACTAATCTAATTTCCATTCACAGTCACTTGTAAAAGGCGAAGCGGACAACCACGCTTCCTTTCTGCATTTAAAATGTGTTTGTGTGCATTTTACACAGCTGCAACTAAAAAAGGCCTGAGAACACCACCCGTTGTCAGTGTGGTGCTGCATCTATGACACATTCAAACCCTGACACCTATAAGACTGTACAAAAAAAAAAGAAGTTTCAAAGCATGTCGGCAAACACTGGAAAGATGTTTAGCTTCAACATGCTGGATTTGATCTGTGCTCATTTCCGTCTGCTAAAACAGCTGTAAACACGTCATGCTCTGGTTCCTCCCAAAAAGGCACACGGCTTTAGGAAAACCGGAAGAATTCACGAGCATTCGGCGCAACATCACAGAGTCGGAGGTCTCAAGTCATATTCAATGTGCGAGTACATACACAGTCTATACTCCAATGTCACCCTCTTCCAACTACCCCCCTCCCCCCGATCACTTTGATGCAATTTAGCTGCTGTCCTCGCTGTCCTGAGTGGCCAACTTGGTACTCTCATCCACGTTCTCTAGCGAGTCGGCTCTCTGTATCGACAACTCGCTGGCGTCCATCATGGGCAGGTTGTTCTGCACCGGGTACAACCAGGGCTTCTGATCGGGAGAGTTCTTCTGTTTCCACTCGGGGTAGTTTTGTCCCGCCTTGTGTATACACTCCATCACCTGGAGGGAGAGAGGAGACGATAATCAAGCAGGGCCATACCACACCTCAGTCAACAGAGCGGCTCACTAAGAACGGAGTAACCGACTTGTGTATCCGCTTGCCACACAATCAATCTGTTTACAGCTCTGACAGCCTATACAAAAGATAAATGTTACACAACGAAAACTAAAAAGATATTATCTTTATGGTAAAGTCATATTCAAACCGTGGCTATCTTGCCTTTGCCATTGCAGGGACAGACATTCTTAAATCCACGAGATGTCAAACAAAACTGTAGAATTGATTTTAAGACATACATTGATTACGCAAACAGCCCCCGAGAGGCCTCGCCCCAATCATTCAGATCTCTTATTGCGGTGGGTCTCCTCTCGCACCCTGAGATCCTCGTATGTGTTGCTCCTTGTTGTGCAAAGCTCCAGATTCATACATAAAAAGGTAGCAGGGCTCCAAGAATCTCCTCTTTTTAAAATCCCACTTTTTTTAGAATTGCCTTTCTATGATTTGTGTATGTTTGTTTATTCCTTCCATTTTATATCATAATCATCATAATTTTTTCTGCCGTGGAGACTAAGTTTATGTCCTTTACTGTTTAACTGTCTAAAGTATCAGCTGCTATGTCGGTTTGACACTGTAGGTTATTTATATTCTTACATCTCCCTGATCTATATTGACTATATATTAATAATTGTAGGAGTTTTATAAGTAAAATGGACAGGCGTTTGTTTGCCTTCTGGGATGGTAAACTCGGAAATAACATTTTTCACTTTGTTCAGACACTTTACAGACAAAACGAGTAATCCAGAATATAATCGCCACATTAACTACAGTGAGCAGTTTGCAGCCCTACTCCCTCATTAAGCAAGCACTCCTGTTTGAATGCACTTTGTTAGATGTGTTTTGTTCTTTGCTGTCACTTGTTAGAGCACAACTTGGCTGAAATAGTATCGTCTTTTAAATTACTTACAGGCTTGTATTTACAGTCATTATCTTTTTGTCTTTCACCTTCTGAGATTGTATTACTTTTGCCTATTAGCTTACTGTTGGTTTTATATTGTTATTTTCATTACTCCTCTAACATGATTAAAAGTAACTAAGAATTACATTATTTGCATTCTCTTTTGAGAACAAGTTGTGAATTATTGCCTTATTTGGTTTAGTCTTTAGAAAGTCAATGTTTCTTTTGAGTAAAAGTCTCAACGACAGCTTCTCACGCACACACGTTTGATACTATTTGGGCCAAAGGGTACAATCTGCGCAGGATAAGAAAGCTGTGGAACGAGTTCTGCGGAACGAGAGAGAGTAACAGCTCGAGTTGAGAGACTCCTTTGTCAGCAGCCTAACCAGGACAGGCCCTTACATTGGGTTCCTATGGTTACCATTGTCCTTTAAGACACATGAAACTCTCACTCCTTTATGCAGGAACACACCCATTACACACTTTTAATAACCACATGGACACACGCCCGCACAGTTCATGTATTTCTAACATTATCGTCAGTGCTGCTACTGGATATTATCAAAACTTTTGTTTGTCTGTTGCGTCACTTACCCGTGGAGCGAAAACCTGAGAAGCTCGTTTTACCACCCACTTGGGAAGAGAACCTGGAAGAAAAAGAAGCAACAGCTCTATTAATGTCCGGCAGGAATTCCCAATTTAAAAAAAAAAAAGCACACTACGAGTGTTGGTTGTGGTCGTACCTTTGGGGTCGGCTTGTGAAAGGTATATGAAAGTGCAGCTGTTCGGTCCTGTGGGCTTGATGAAATATCCAGTGATGATGGAAATGGCCCTCACGATATCACTGCGAGGAGGGTATTTCTGGAATGAATCAAGAAAGAAGGTAGAAATGTACACTTTTATTCAAAGATTCTTCTCTGCATTTGACCCATCCTAAGTTATTAAGGAGCAGTGGGCTGCAGTGAAGCACCCAGGGAGCAACTGGGGGTTCAGTGTCTTGCTCAAGGACACTTCGACATGCAACTATGGGGAGAGCGGGGATTGAACCAGGTACCTTGTGGTTACGGGACGACCACTCTCTCCCATGAGCTACAGCCGACCCCAAAACAAATCAAACTGTTTTATGGGAATAACAAACCCGTTTTAACTGCACACACCTCATTCAAGACATTGAACGAGTTATGCCATGTGGGTTAAAAGGGTGTGTGTAGACAAAAACGCAATGCACACAAAACATGAACTAAATAGGTGCCAGAGAGTTGTAGAAATGACACGTTCAAGGACAGTGGGTGAGTGTGGAGGAGGTGGCGTACCGGGTGTTTCACTGAGAAGTTCATGATGATGTACTCGTCGTCCGTCACCTGCCACGAACGCAGAGATACCACATCTCTGTTCTTTATGGGCTTTGCACAAAGCCCTGCAGAAGATAAAAATACACAAATCTGGTTATGTTGCATTCCTTCATTAACTACTTCACTGTACACAACCTTAGGCTCAACCAGTGCACCCTTGTGATGACAATAAATACTTCAGTGGGACAAGAAGGGCACTCCATCTTTAACCCAGAGGGCTTCAAACAAACGTGTCAACGGAAGAAACTAATTCTAATGAATTTGAAATGGAAGTCAAAACAATAAAAATAAAAGAGACAGCACCACAATGCACTGAAAGAAAAACAAATCTAGTTTGGAGTATGTCAATATGGACAAAAGGGATTGCTGACAGGGAAATAATTGGAGCAGTGTTCATATTTAACGATGACTTAGCGAAAAGAACAGACAAGGATCTGTCAGAGGAAATCAGATCTCTTTTAAATCGCTTCTTAAAAACTAATTCTAATGAATTTGAAATGGAAGTCAAAACAATAAAAATAAGAGACAGCACCACAATGCACTGAAAGAAAAACAAATCTAGTTTGGAGTATGTCAATATGGACAAAAGGGATTGCTGACAGGGAAGTGTTCATATTTAACGATGACTCAGCGAAAAGAACAGACAAGGATCTGTCAGAGGAAATCAGATCTCTTTTAAATCCCTTCTTAAAAACATATATCATTTATATCAGAGAGCCTTTCCTGATTTTAGTTTGAAATGTCCGTTGAACTGTGTTTTATGTCCTTTAAAAAATGGTTTCCTATTCTTCCTTTCTGTACACTATATTGTTATTTATACATCAAATGGCCATATACAAAACAGATGTAGATTTTGAAAATTATAAATAAAATATTATTATTAAATTAAAACTTCAATAACTTGAATCACGAACCGTCTTGGAATAACACTATTCTCCTAACCTAGAAAAAGGTACAACATCTAACTCTAATCCCTCACGTTCCCGTTTTCAGAGTGTTCACAGCTCGTGCGACTCGCGCACGCGGTGGCGCAGAGAGCAGTCCTCACATGAGTAGTAGCCCACATCAGCGTTAACAGAGAGCCGGGCAATGTCGAAGCTGTCCAGCATGGCGGGGTCCCACTTCTTACGGTACGACCCGTCGTGAAGCACGTCGTACATGGTGGCAGCGGACACGTCGTTGATTGTCATTTTACACTTAAAAAAAAACACACGCACACACATGCAGGTGTTAGAGTTCACGGAGACACGCGTGACCTCGCGACAGGCCCTCTTCTGACTGTTAACAAAAGGGACTCACCTTGATCTTGTGGACTTTCGGGACGTTGTTTCCTTTATTTACAGGAGAGCCTTCGACCCACACCTGCATCCCATGCTTATCATACTTGTTGGACCAATTGTCCGTGGATAGGCACTGCTCCCTGAAGTCAGCAAAGGCCGTCTTGTCGGGTAAAATAGACATCTTTTATTTTAGTAACAACAAAAACTTTTCTTATGAAAAAAAAACAAAACAAATCTTTCCAAAAAACAAAAATCTGACACACACAACAACGTTGTGAGTTTCTGCGGCTCTGACTCCGGCGACCCGAATATATGCGAGCTGGTCACCAATCCGGTCGAGCGGGATTTCGCGTGTGTGTGTGGAATTCCTGAGTCATACCTCCGGACACCTCTCCCGCTGACGTCACAGCACTTCCGGAATCCAGGTATGAGACGCAGGTATCGCAAAGAAACGACGAACAAGGCTATAAGTCACTTGTACACCGTCACACCGCCACGGCAGCTCGGCGCGGGGATCAGAGGGTCACGGGCAAAGCGGCGCATCACTACGTGGTGTCGTGGTGTGTAGTTTTCAAAGTGTGACAGACACTCAAAAGGCTACATATAGTAGGGAGGCTGAGCCCCGTGGGCTGCTCAGGGGAGTGGGTGGGTGCGAATTGCTCAGTGTTGATGAAGACAGAGTAACATCACGACTGTAAATGTTAAACAATAAAAGTACACAGACAAAAAAACAAAACAAGGCTGAAATAATGACTGTATTAGTTTAATCATCCGCTTGCTTCAAATTGTACAAATGCCTCCCTCAAACATGGCTGTGATGGAGAAGGAATGCCTCTCTAGCCTCTCTTGGGAAATTATAGACACCAGGCTGGTTTTCTGAAATAGCTCCACGGTTACCAGCATCAACATTAAAGTGATACATAATGTTCAATCAATAATTGAAATCCAGTAATGAAAAACTATATTATTCTGAAATGGGGCCATTCAGCATAACTGCTTTTAGTTTTGGTATTTTAATTAAACATTGTTAATACTTGTATACTTTTACTAAAGTTAAAAAAGAGGAGTGCATGACTTTTAAGAGATCTCAAAATGATCTCAGTGGAACACAGGGCAGTGTATATCCATATTGGCAAATAGACGTATGAAACCCCAATTCATACATCCAGTTTGTTTACATGCGTTTCAATATATTTTGGGCAAAGATCAAGAAGTAGGAAGTGTGTTATGCAATCTCATGTTCATACCCAGCCACACCTTCCTGTTACACGACAAGCCTCTGATGCATTTCCAAATGAGTAGTTTGTCGACTTTGGCCGCCTGTGACACAACAGGTTTCTCACGTTCAACTGACGCACTGTACAGTTTCGCTTATAGCGGAGCGCCAACGTTTGTGGATCCACAGCGTTGGCAATGAGACAACCGTGACCAAGCTTCTGAAAAAAAGTTCTACACTTTGGTGAAATATCTTTATTTTATTCCATGTGATAGGCCTACACTTGTGTTTCATTAACTCTCCTTGTTATACATCACATAGTAATAGTACATTATTCACACAAACGTTGCTAAACACGAGTAGACAGCATATTTCAAATGGACACACACGATTCAGAATAGCACAAAGCTGAGTATTTAGTTAGTGACAAGTAATAGAAGAGCTGCTCATGTTAAAATGGCTGTTTGATATAATCAATTACATAAAGTTTTTTTATCCATTTTAAAACATTGAAATTTCAAAACAAGCTTCAGCAAATGACCAGTGTCTTTTGTTGTACTATGGCTAATTAGTTGGTTTGTGTTCAATTGTGTGTGTGTGTGTGTCTGGAGACAGTGCAGCCTTTACCTTTGACTGTAAACCAAGCTACTATCCACACACCCACCCACACACACACACACACACACACACACACACACAAAGTGTGTGACGGGAAAAAACATTATCGGGCCCATGTGTCGCCTTTAGGTGGAGTCTCGGCAGACATGATAAACAATAAATAAAATAAAAAACATTTTCAACATGCGTGTAAAATTCTGTACTTTTGGTCAAGCATACATGTGTTATCTGTATGTCCAAGTAACAAAATAAATAAACACATAAAACCAACAGTCCTACACAGGCGATAGCATTACAGCAAAGATATCTGCGACTAACTTCTCTGCACTTTTTTTTTTTTTTTACAGCAAGGGAATTAGTAAGCGTTAGCTGTATCGGAGGACACACTCTTATCTACCAAGCTCTATAAAACAACTAGTGAAGCCATGAACCAGTCAGCAGGCTTCTGTTATATTTTACAATATTGTGGCTTGATTCAGTGTACAACGTTGGTGAACAAACAAGCAAGGCATCTGTGTTCTTATCCATATAAATCCTGCATGGTGAGCATGCTGCATGTTCTTGCAATAGTGGTAATCAACACAACACAAATTATCAATGAGATGGTGAGTACATCATCCGCGACCAAAGTGACACTTTCCATCAGCGTGGAAAAACTAAAACACTGGCTTCTCCCCCCCCCCCCCTTCATTTTTTTAGGGGCATCAATAAAAAGGAAATGCCTCCTTAGACATGTTAGTATGCGTGTAGCTAATTTAACAACTTGGAATGACAGTTGCTTTAGTTTTAATGCAGACACAGCTTCGGGTCAGTAGCCATTAAAGTGAACTTGGGACAGTTACCTCATTGTTTGGTTACACATCCCGTTTGCCCTGTTTTAAATCAGTCTCAAATGATGTATATTTGGTCTCCTAACACAAAGAGGCGGTTGTATTTGGCAGTTTAAGATGTGTTCGGTATAATATTACCCAATGAATGACCCTCTTTCATTTGAGCTAATGTGGTAAAATGATGGTTAGCAATGATGTAAATTCACTGATAAGATCCTGTCTCTACTTGCTCAAAATAAGACCAAAGTCAAGAAATAATCAGTCATCTGAGAGATAGAAACAGTTGTAGGGCCAACTCCATTCAAAATTTAAAAAAACCAAAAAGTAAATTTAGTCATTTAAATAATCCCAAGCAGTTTTAACTTTACAACAATGACAAGAGTAACAGCACTAAGAAATCCGAACTGTGGCAATAACTCATGAGCGGTTAGCTATGTCAGTCTGCAATACTATTTAATGCCATGCAACTGATGAAAATCTGATCATATTTAACTTATACCTTGTTTTAAACGTTTACTTTTGAACCATTTCCCCCCCAGATAATCTGTTTCAATACGGTAATGCACATCCACACGGTTACTCTGAAAAGTCACTGAGTTGAAAAAGGGAAAAAAAAGGAAGAAAAAGACAGGTCCTCCATCCCAGTGGTAGTGTGCCACGGGTGGAGAGAGTGGCCACTGAGAGACAAGCTGTTGGTGGAGGAGACGGGCTGGGAGAGGGTGAGGTGTACTAGCAGGAGCAGACTGCTCTCGGTGACAGTCATCTCTGGCTGTTTCTCCAGTTTGATGTCGATCACTGAGAGGACTGTTAAGTAACATCGTCAATGAATCTGCAAATTTCACTTCAGTATTTTCTGCCGCGCTATCCGGCTGCCATCTTCTCAGTGAACACTTTCTGCAGAGTAACTTGGAGGTATTTGTGACCAGCGTTTCTATTTTACAGTGTAAAAGCCATGTATATACTTGTGCTAAAGTACTGTAATGTTTGTTGTTTACCAATTTATGTTTATTGCTTTTATTATATATATTTTTTTATTTGATTGTTTATTCTATGTCTGTTTATTGTAATGCACCTTTCAACAAGTCAAATGCCTTGTATGTGCAACGGTACTAGGCCAATAAAGGATTCTGATGGTGGCAATAACAACTTCACAATAGGATGACAATTTCTGTTGAACGCAGCTTTAAAAAGGATACTGTCCTCTTTGCTTTTCTCCGGTGTGCTATCCATCCCAGGCAATGCAGCGGCGACGACGACGGAACAGCTGGAAAACAAAGTCAGAAGATTCAACAATTAAACACACTTGTAAAAGCTGTAGTAAAAGAAAAATGCTAGCACAGTGCATGTACTTATATGACATAGTAAAATGTTAAAATTAAACAGAGAAATGGTTTATACAAAAAAGAATCAGACAGTAAGTGTTCTCTATTTGTGGCTAATCCTGGGTTAAAAGGATTTGTATCACAATGATGAAAACATCCTGAAAATCCCCCTTAATGCTCTCTTGCCCAGTCATTTGCTTCATTCCCCACAAAACCCAAATACAACCAGCGATATTGAAGGCATAGTTCCCTCCGTATAAAAAGAAAAATCTGATATAGCATATACATAGTTATCACCCACCCCTAACGTCACATGGGCAGTATACAGTAGAGACAGAAAGGGATCAAAGTAGTCATTCCTAAATAATGTATTTCATTGAATAACGGGCCACAAGAAGTTAAAGCAGCAACACAAAATGTGATTGTAATTGCTGGTTGAGATAACAGCATAATATTGAAGGTCGCCGTGCTAAACTCCTCAACCCATTAAAGACACACACACACATTTTGAAAGCTGCAGAAGTTTTAGTGGATCAGACAAAAAGAGGATGAGAGTACAGTAGAAGTAACAAAGTAAAACCTGTGCAGACCAAGTTAATATAGAAATATCTAAGAGCAAAGCCTGTGGATGGGGGGGGGGGGGGGGGGGGGGGGGGGGGGGGGGGGGGGGGGGGGGGGGGGGGGGGGGGGGGGGGGGGGGGGGGGGGGGGGGGGGGGGGGGGGGGGGGGGGGGGGGGGGGGGGGGGGGGGGGGGGACAACCGATACAGTAGGTACTATCAATACCAAGACAAATCATGATGAGTCACAAGAGGAAAGCGAAGGCAGAAGAGGTAAGTGTAGACTTTGAGGGCAGAAACTACCTTGAGAGCAGAATCTCTACCTGTTTGACATTGTAGCCAGTCTTGCGCTGGTTTCAATGACATGACATTCAGTTCCTTAGCTCTCTGCTCACCTCCTCCGTGTGATCTGTCTGCTCAGGTAGAAGTAGAGGGGGGATATGACCAACAGACAGATATGGAAAGAAACATCGCAAAGAGGACAGGCCAAAAAGAGGGGGAGAAGAGAGAGAGAAAGAGAAACAAAGAGCTCAACCAGATCTTTTTTTGTGAAGAAGAGAGGTTAGTTTAATTATAACAGACAGACGGAGAGGAAGACAAAGGGAGAGAACTGCTGTGCAGAGTAAGACGAAGCAGCGGGAAAACGACTCCAGAGATCACTCATTCATTCCTCAGCCACACTGATCCATATAATGAACACATGGAGGAGTTTTCATCCCAGGCTGCACAGGTAGGCCTCCCTAACCTAAAGGACATTATGCCTGCCAGGACTATTTGTCAGTATAACAACTTGCTGTTGCTGGACACCAACCTGTTTTGACGTTATAGCCAGCCTTGGCACTGGTCTCTATGTACATCACATTGAGTTCTCGAGCTTTCCTCTCTGCCGCTCCCTCAACAGAAACTTGCCTGCCATGGTCCCGGGAAGGAGGGGGAGGGAGTGGTGTGGAGTGTGGTGTTGAGGGAAACACACAAAAAAAAAAAATCAAAATGACATGGAGAAACAGAGCAGGAAAGGAAAAACAACAAAAACAGAAATATAATCAAATCATAAGAAAGGAAAAAAAAAATACTAATAAATCACTATAAAAAGGCTGGAGTATGTAAAATACTATGGTATGATAAGTCAAAATTGGATGAGATGCACTGAAGGGAAGAAATGGGACTCCAGGCTTTGGCAGTTTATACTCAAATACTTAATGCTATGAATTTTCTAATTGTAGTACAAATATCAAAGTGCAGTCTATTTATCAACTATTGTAACTGATTAATAATTACAACCATTCACACATCTCACACAACCATGTACCTTTTGTCCGCTAAGTCTGTTTTGTTCCCAACAAGCATGATATGACATCACTTCCTCTCTCTGTTCTAACATCATCAATCCACTTTGAGGTTTGCTGAATGAATTAAGATCTGTGGACGAAAAAACAAACACAGAATTACTGTACACACATCAACCACATGTTGCCCTAAAAGACATAAACATTGGTATTTTAGTTATAGTTTAAAAGTGTGCTCAAGCAGGTATTCTTCATTACAAAAGCAGCGTATTTTATGTATGAAAAGCTTGTAGAGTAGTTGTGTTAGTAAGAAAATTATTAAGATGAGAAGCTTGAAGAAGGAAAATATACTGAATGTTATTAGCAGAAGCACATAAAAGGAGCAACTATGCCAAGATAGCTTCCTTCCAACTGCTCTAGACCCCTACAGAAAGGTTAGAGTACAGCCTGACTCACTGGTGATGTCATAAACAACCACGGCAATGGTAGAGTCACGGATTGTAGCTGGGAATTAGGCTACGAAAACGCTCCTGTCCAGCAGTGTCCCAAAGCTGGAGCCGGACCTGAGGATTGGAACGGAGGGAAGAAAGTACAAGGCGATAAAGAGGGGAAAGGCAGAACAAGAAAGTGGAGAATAGGACAGTCATAAAAAGGCTGCAAGCCAAGCAGCAAAGATGAAAATGGCCATTTATGAAGGAATGGGGAGAATCATCCAAATGCAGAAGGTCAGAGATGACCAGCGTTATGCTGATATGAACATGTATAATATGCCATGGAATCATTATTAGGCTGTTTCTTTGCCCATGAGGTGACATCTGAAACATTGTTTTGTTATTCTTTCAATCAGCCTCATATGTAACAGCATTTAGGAAGCACACCCCTCGCTGCACAGTGCTGGAGAAATGCATTAGTATCACTCTCACTGATGCAAACACTCTGGAATATACTCTCATCATGCTGTCCAGTGGGATTTTCCCAGCTAGTAAATGCTCTTTTTTTTTTGCCCTTCCACATTCTAAGCGAAGGGACAAGGAAGTGAGGCCATGATACCTACTGGCTATGTCATAAACCACCACAGCAGCGGCTGAGTCGCGGATGTAACTGGGGATGAGGCTGCGGAAACGTTCCTGTCCGGCTGTATCCCAGAGCTGCAGCCGAATCTGTGGCCAGCCGTGAAATGAATGTGGGAAGGGGGTGGGGAGGGGGCATTTCATGACCCAGTCAGGGGATGGAAGGAAAACAAAAACTTAAAATAACGATGGAAGCTAGAAACATGATCGCATGCCGAACAAAATGAATTGTAAAATCAAGGATAATGTGAAAACAATGTGAAATGGTGAAAGGGACGCATGCTTTAAGCTTTCTAGCTATTAAAAAAAATATGCCATGAGAATGATGATAATTACTATAAAATAAACAGGGCTTACCGTACGATCTTCTAGGTACATGGTTTTTGACAAAAAGTCAATGCCAATTGTTGCCTGTAAGACAATCACTGCATTAAAACAGTGTTATAGGCACAATACTTGATAATGAATGACATACCACATTATATATGTCATAGTATGAAGAGCACAGGTGAAACTAAAATCATTAACAATGTCATCATGATTAATGTATCCGTTATTGATTACACTTGGTGAACAAGTCATATGACAATTGTCTTTTGGAACAGGCCATATAGACACAAATTCTGCATCAGCGTGTGACATGTGTTTTTACCTGATAGGTGTTGTCAAAACTGTCATACATAAACCTGGTGATGAGTGAGGTCTTCCCAACTGTAAAACACAGCAACAGACATGTTAAAACTCGATTCTCATGATCGAAGACCATACAGTCAAAGATGCCAAAGATTTAAAACTATATTATGGCACATCTAACTTGGTATTACATGAAGAAAAAAAAAATCATCAATGCATCCGTGACGCCACATGGTGAGTAAAGAGCTATAATCGTTGATGAAATGTGAACCGCTGAACCCACTCGCTGAGCTGGCAATATGGGTGGAGCCACAACATTTTGGGAAATGAAAAACAGCTCGACTTCTTATAGTTAATTTGTTTGGCGACCGCCATGCATGCGAGACAACCACCCCTATAAAATAACACACGCATCATAACGTCAGTGAGCTGACGTTAAAGGGTAGAAGGCCTACTGGTCTCGACCCCACCAGTCGACGTGGCTCCGCAAGCTGCTGCCGTAGGAAGCTAACAGCAATGACAGACGTACGGATCAATTTAGAGAATGATCCTAATGTGTGCGGGAGTCTAGTGTTGGGAGGCGACGGCTCCTAAAGTCCCGGAAGCCACACTGGGGTTTTAATTACGTCGTGAACGATACTGATGAAGTATTTAAAATCTAGCACATCAACTGCTAAGATGCTGCATCACAAACTAGTGGCCACTGGAAGGACAGTGGTCACTAGTTTAAATCAGGCAACATGCCGATGTGTAGCTAAGTCACAAACAGTCGCGGTATGTCCAACTTATTGTGAACGTTTAACGCTAAAGCGCGAGGTGTTTTGGGTAGCTCACCGAGTTAACGTTATAGCTAGCTACACAATGACATCATCACCAGCGAGAACACGTTATATGAACAATATTTTCGTCATCTCTCTTGAATACCGGGTTATTACGGGAATATTAACACGTCCCTTTGTCTTATCGACGTCGGATAACTTTATCCTGTTCTCCAGCAGCAGACTAGCAGGAGGAGCTAGCTAGCTCGCGAGCTAACGTCAGGTCAATCTGAGCACACTTCTTCTAAAATAATCCCCACATCCGACCAGACGACGCCTCGGCTCGAGGACACGGTCCCCCCGCTCACCGCTCTGTTCGCCCAGAAAGACGAGCTTGAACTTTCGTAAAGGGTTGCCAAACTCTCCGCCGCCGGTCGTGGTTGACATTTTGTCCAAAAGATAAACTGCTAACTAGCCGACTTGGCTACTGATGTGACGTCTGGACGGGAGAGGAGCGAGTATCTTTATCCTGCGCGAGCTCGCGCTGTTGTTTTCTTAACCCCACAGAAGAGAAACAGCGCAACCAAGAGGCGGAGAGAGACAACACACGATGGTAAAACCTTATTGCACTTATTGCTATTACTATTACTATTACTATCTTATCGAAGAACATTGCTGTCACTGTGATGAAACCAAATCATAATTATAAGATAGTAAGTTGAGATATTAAGTCATAATTATGAGATACTAAGTTATTATTTTGAATAGTATCTCCTCATTATGACACACACTATCTTTATTTTGTCATCACAGTGACGGAAATTGGCTTCCATATTATCTTTTATGTCACGAGCAAAGGGTTTATTTGAGTTTGGCTCAACTTTATTTCTTCAGACACATACAGAGTACAGACAACAACTAAAATAAATAAATACAATATGAGGGCTCCAAGACGTATAATCATAGCAGTTCAAAAGTCCCCTGTGGTTAAAAAACATAGACATTTGTTCCAATGTTTCCAAAAACAAGACGAATACCTTGTATCACTTGTGTTGGCTCAGTTAAAGGCCTTTATGATTACATGTTTTGATGCAGTCAATCAACATTTAAATGTGTGCAAGAAATTCCTCAACACGGAAAGATGGGAATATTACTAGTCAAAAACAAAAACATATAACCTGAGAGAGAAAGAGAGCGGTTTAACATAATCTGTACACATATGATATTTACGGGCCAGCATTTTGGCTTATGCCTACAGTTTGCAACATTGGTGCTGCACACATCATCATCACTTGGGTCATTCCTGAAGATGTGACCCAAATATCATCCGTTGGAATTATTAAGTTACACTCTTGGCATTTTACTCAGCTCTGTAACATGGTATGTTTGGTGCAAGTTTGGTGCAAATCAAAAAGGAAGAAGCCGATGAAGAGGAAGGCTCTCTAACCTAGTGGTTGGTTTTCTACTTGGGTCAAAGTTTTGGAGCAAGTGGGTCATTAAACCGCATTAATGTGTAGCAAAAATCAGAGCTAATTTTATAGCTTCTATATTTAGCTGTATGATTCAGAGCGGTTTTCTGCAACTTTTCAGAGAAATGTTTGTATGTCAATGGTTGTTCATTTTATCCCAAATAAAATGTACACAGTTAGCATACAAATAAAAGTGGAACTATTGTATTGAAGAAATTAATCCTAAAAGCAAAAAACAAAAAGCCTGTATGAGGTTATTCTTTCATGTTTGTTGGAACAATTGTTCTAAAACATTTTTTTAAATAATATATTTCTTGTTGTAAAGAACTTTGTCATGGAATTAATTCCCAGTTTAAAAAAACTAAATATAAGCCTTGAAATAAAAATACATAACAAAATAAACAAACAATCAAATAATTGTGGGAAAACAATAAGTTTATTAACTTTTCTCGTCAAAAGATAGTGATACAAGTAGGAGTATTTGGGGGATGTTTATCCTACAGCTGCACATTCAATCTAAATATAGCATGGCTCCAATGACAGCAATAAAGATAAAAGATAATGAGAGGATTGGTAATCATAACACGTGGAAAGAAAAGTCTACAAAACATTTATTTTGACAAAGAAACATACAATACTTGTTTATTTCTATTCAATGCTATAATGACATTTAAAGAAATCTCACACATATTTTTGACTGTTTGAACGTTTTTTTTTTAGCTCTCGTGGTAATGCCTAATGAACTTGTATATGTACAGTTGAAAATAAGAACATAGTAGTGATTGAATTACACGTTGTGCTTTTCTTCATTGGTATTGAGTTCCTTTTTGTTCTGTATTCTCTGTCAGAGAGGTGATTTTCCTCCGCTGGTCATCTCAGCCCTCTATGGCATCAACTGAGATGTCTGTCCTGTTAGCATGAAACGGACAAATGGCTGATTCTGTGAGTCCAACCCTACATTACAAGATAACTCACGTAGTGCATTCCCTCTAATTGTATATACAGCAACAGCAACTGTGAATTGGTTACACCACAGTGCAATTGGAGGTGGAGCAACAAGGGTCCAAATGGGATATTTCATACAAATGCAATAAGGTTCTAAGATGAAACAGTAAACTCACATCACATCTTTACATTACATTTAGCTGATGCCTTCATCCAAAGCACTCATGTTACATTCATACACAGCTACAGGAAGCAATTCAGGGTTAAGTGTCTTGCTCAAGGACATCTTGTGCTAACCTTTGCTTTGGAAATGCTTGCATTAAAAATGAAACAATTATTTCATTGTTTTGTTGATATACGTCATTAACTTAATCTAACGTTGCAGTTTTCAGATGAGTTGTAGCCCTTGAACAAGTGAACATTGTAACACACATTGAATTGGATGTGACCTTACTTGAACTAATGAGGGCTTTAATCCAATTGGCTGTGGTTCATTTAATACAAACACACAGAGGATAGAAATATAAGCAGCATGTAACCAACATCAAGGCTACAGGTTAATACATTCATAGAGAATAGTTTATACTTACACTTCTGCTCAGGATACAGCGATGACATGCAGAAAATGGATAGAAGGACATTTAACATAGTCAATAGTTAATCAATGCTGTCTTTTTGGTTCAAGTGGAATGTTACAGGAAGTATTTCAATGGCAATTATATGCAAAGAGACTGCACTCACCTGCAGGTTTTGGGGACATCAGAGTAACAGGAAGCTCCACAGTGACATCGCTGAAAATGAGAAGTTTTATCATTAAAAATAAACTAGTAATTTATATATTATTCACACTAATACAATGTGACATACAATGTGATACAATTCATATTTACCTTCCTGTTAAGCTACCCAGCAGGCTTTTTTTTTGAGAGAGAGAGAGAGAGAGAGAGAGAGAGAGAGATAATTAGAATAAAAGACATCTTTAGTCTGCACAATTTTGAAGTATCATGCGTAACTATTTAATATTATTGAGCCTTACCCTCCGCCGGACATCATTAGATTGACCTTGACTTTATAGGAGATGAGGATTCCCTGCATCTCCTTATCTCCTTGACTCCTGTGAGGAGACGGGAATAGTTAAGCTTTCGGAGCTTCAGGATTTGGTCTAAGACACCATAAGTGGATGACACAATGTAGAGCTGTATCACCACCACCTCTCAATAAGAGGATGGAAACCAGTCCTGTGCTCACAGTAAGCTCATGGGTGAGAGATTTGGGGCTTACAGGGTAGTGGATGCTAGGTGGGTGTCCTCGTCTTTTAGCCGTCCGTCCACTGAAAGACCCCGCTTCTCTTTGTTGTTGGCCAGCAGGGGGGTTATTTGGTAGGACTTCTCAAATGTAGAGTTGCCGTTAATTGTCTCCCTGTGTTTAGCAGTGAAATATAGAAATAAATAAATAATATCACATGTTTAACTGAAAAGACATTATTTGTGTTAGTTAAGTATTTCCTCAATCCAAACTCAGACAAAACATATTTATCAATAAAAGCTGTGTGAAATTTATTTAATAGAAGGTGAGAATGTAAT